>NC_060197.1:46839855-46842355 GCF_021184085.1 Oncorhynchus gorbuscha
GCCGTCTGTGTACCTGAGGTGAGGTCCCCACTCTAACTATCCTCCTCCAGCCGTCTGTGTACCTGAGGTGAGGTCCCCACTCTAACTATCCTCCTCCAGCCGTCTGTGTACCTGAGGTGAGGTCCCCACTCTCCTCCAGCCGTCTGTGTACCTGATCCTCCTCCCTCCTCCAGCCGTCTGTGTACCTGAGGTGAGGTCCCCCTCTAACTATCCTCCTCCAGCCGTCTGTGTACCTGAGGTGAGGTCCCCCTCTAACTATCCTCCTCCAGCCGTCTGTGTACCTGAGGTGAGGTCCCCCTCCCCTCCTCCAGCCGTCTCCTAACCCCCCCTAACTCCTCCTCCAGCCGTCTGTGTACCTGAGGTGAGGTCCCCCTCTAACTATCCTCCTCCAGCCGTCTGTGTACCTGAGGTGAGGTCCCCCTCTAACTATCCTCCTCCAGCCGTCTGTGTACCTGAGGTGAGGTCCCTGAGGTGACTCTAACTATCCTCCTCCAGCCGTCTGTGTACCTGAGGTGAGGTCCCCCTCTAACTATCCTCCTCCAGCCGTCCCTGAGGTGAGGTCCCCCCCTCCAGCCGTCTAACTATCCTCCTCCAGCCGTCTGTGTACCTGAGGTGAGGTCCCCCTCCTATCCTCCTCCAGCCGTCTGTGTACCTGAGGTGAGGTCCCCCTCTAACTATCCTCCTCCAGCCGTCTGTGTACCTGAGGTGAGGTCCCCCTCTAACTATCCTCCTCCAGCCGTCTGTGTACCTGAGGTGAGGTCCCCACTCTAACTATCCTCCTCCAGCCGTCTGTGTACCTGAGGTGAGGTCCCCACTCTAACTATCCTCCTCCAGCCGTCTGTGTACCTGAGGTGAGGTCCCCCTCTAACTATCCTCCTCCAGCCGTCTGTGTACCTGAGGTGAGGTCCCCACTCTAACTATCCTCCTCCAGCCGTCTGTGTACCTGAGGTGAGGTCCCCACTCTAACTAGCCGTCTGTGTACTCCTCCAGCCGTCTGTGTACCTGAGGTGAGGTCCCCACTCTAACTATCCTCCTCCAGCCGTCTGTGTACCTGAGGTGAGGTCCCCAACTATCCTCCTCCAGCCGTCTGTGTACCTGAGGTGAGGTCCCCACTCCTCCTCCTCCAGCCGTCTGTGTACCTGAGGTGAGGTCCCCACTCTAACTATCCTCCTCCAGCCGTCTGTGTACCTGAGGTGAGGTCCCCACTCTAACTATCCTCCTCCAGCCGTCTGTGTACCTGTGTCCCCCTCTACCCTCCTCCAGCCGTCTGTGTACCTGAGGTGAGGTCCCCCTCTAACTATCCTCCTCCAGCCGTCTGTGTACCTGAGGTGAGGTCCCCCTCTGACTATCCTCCTCCAGCCGTCTGTGTACCTGAGGTGAGGTCCCCACTCTAACTATCCTCCTCCAGCCGTCTGTGTACCTGAGGTGAGGTCCCCACTCTAACTATCCTCCTCCAGCCGTCTGTGTACCTGAGGTGAGGTCCCCACTCTAACTATCCTCCTCCAGCCGTCTGTGTACCTGAGGTGAGGTCCCCCTCTAACTATCCTCCTCCAGCCGTCTGTGTACCTGAGGTGAGGTCCCCACTCTAACTATCCTCCTCCAGCCGTCTGTGTACCTGAGGTGAGGTCCCCCTGCCGTCTGTGTACCTGGTGAGGTCCCCACTCTAACTATCCTCCTCCAGCCGTCTGTGTACCTGAGGTGAGGTCCCCCTCTAACTATCCTCCTCCAGCCGTCTGTGTACCTGCCCCACTCTAACTATCCTCCTCCAGCCGTCTGTGTACCTGAGGTGAGGTCCCCCTCTAACTATCCTCCTCCAGCCGTCTGTGTACCTGAGGTGAGGTCCCCACTCTAACTATCCTCCTCCAGCCGTCTGTGTACCTGAGGTGAGGTCCCCACTCTAACTATCCTCCTCCAGCCGTCTGTGTACCTGAGGTGAGGTCCCCCTCTAACTATCCTCCTCCAGCCGTCTGTGTACCTGAGGTGAGGTCCCCCTCTGCCGTCTGTGTACCTGAGGCCGTCTGTGTACCTGAGAGGTCCCCCTCTAACTATCCTCCTCCAGCCGTCTGTGTACCTGAGGTGAGGTCCCCCTCTAACTATCCTCCTCCAGCCGTCTGTGTACCTGAGGTGAGGTCCCCACTCTAACTATCCTCCTCCAGCCGTCTGTGTACCTGAGGTGAGGTCCCCACTCTAACTATCCTCCTCCAGCCGTCTGTGAGGTGACCCCCCTGTCTGTGTACCTGAGGTGAGGTCCCCCTCTAACTCCTCCTCCAGCCGTCTGTGTACCTGAGGTGAGGTCCCCCCTCTATCCTCCTCCAGCCGTCTGTGTACCTGAGGTGAGGTCCCCCTCTCTATCCTCCTCCAGCCGTCTGTGTACCTGAGGTGATCCCCCTCTAACTCCTCCAGCCGTCTGTGTACCTGAGGTGAGGCCGTCCCCCTCTAACTATCCTCCTCCAGCCGTCTGTGTACCTGAGGTGAGGTCCCCCCTCTAACTATCCTCCGT
>NC_060197.1:46849855-46872355 GCF_021184085.1 Oncorhynchus gorbuscha
TATAGATGTGAAATTTTATTGTATTTTTTAAAAAATCTGAAGATTTGACCTCGATGCGATCCAGAGAGCTGAGGGGGAGGATCCCACTATTGGCCTCGATGCGATGCGATGTATTATATTATTATTTTATTATTATTATATATTATATCCCACTATTGGCTGCTTCCATTAGATTATTCTGTATTGACATTCGCAGCGGAATTTGTTCAAGGAAAAACCAGCTATTTTAGGACACAGTCTTGTACAACTAACTTTGTGGGGACACAATTCAGTCCCATTAAAAATCATATTTTCCTAAACCCTAACCTCCTAAACCTTACCCTAAAACTAACCCTAGCTCCTAACCATAACACTGTTTCTAACCTTAACCCTAAAGCCCCTAGAAAGAAAAACAACAAAACAGCATTTGACGTTGTGGGGACCAACAAAATGTCCCCAGTTGGTCCAATTTATTTGTTTTTTTCCAATGGGGAAAATGAATGGCGTTTTGTGTGTGTGGTTTTAGGACAAACGTCGAAAATAAGGTCTGTGGTAAACAGGTTGAGGATATCTGATATATTTTGTCAGCTAAAGTCACTTTTTATCCATTATGAAGAATTTATGTAATTTAAAAAAAAACACATAAAGGCGTCATAATTCATAAAGTTCATGTTAACTGACTGCTAATTATTTTATAGAACAGAACGTATATAATAATAGCAGTCTCCTTATCCTGTGTTAACCTCAGACCTTATTTTCAGTGTTTGTTCCGAAACGCTGTTCTTTTCCCCATATTGATGACGAAACGAACCAGGGACACAACTCAGTTTCCGGGTTTTAGGACTTCACAGATAGAACAATGAGCCAGATATTTCACCAGATGTATAAACGTGAAGCATCCGGTTGGCGTTTTCCACTCACTACCAAATATGGTGATGAGAGGAAGCTCAGTGGCCGACACTGGGAGAAGATGGATTTTGATGAAGTTCTGATAATTTTCTCATTGATAAAACATTTGATGTCCATACAGTTTACAAAACTAGAATCTTTAATAAACATAGTGGACTGCGTTTTGTAGACTGTATCACCAACGTTGTTTTTTTAAATGTGTTGTTTAGAAGGAGTGTAATGCGAAATTAGTTCTTGCGCATTCGCACTTTACATAGCAGGAGTTCACTAACGGAAATATGCAAATAACCTCTAGGCTCCGCCCTCCTCCTTCCTCGTTCTGCCCACTGATTCATTTGCTGCCATTGGAAAAAGGCTCTAGTCTATCTTGGGTTAGTTATGAAGTCTTTGTTGGCGCGCTCTATTTACGATTTAATTATACAAGATGACCTGCAGGTGGCGACAAAACCATTTCCAATGTCAGTGATACATGTTACGTTACCGATGACACACACATACATACACATAATTGGTTGTTATACACACAAATCCACATCATTCTGAAGGACAAACACACACACACAATTCGTTTCAACATATTTTTATTAAAGTTGCATAAAAGTGTAACAAAATTGGTAAATAACAAGACCCTGTTGATATTGCTACATTTTAGTTTTTCAGTTTGTTCATCTTTTCCTCCAGAAACACATCACTTCTAAAACAGCATTTATTTTAATCAATAAAATATCTTTTTTTTTTTTTTGTATTTTTTTGTATTTTTTTGCAAGTTGTCATACAGTAAAACAAGTCCGACACACCCAACAAACAGTCTATCAGGGCTACGTCTCCAATAGCTTCTTTATTCCCCTACACACTGCACTACGTTAGACCACAGACTTATGAGTCGCCATGTCAGAGTCAGAACATATGAGCCCGTTTCATGTCCTGTGAGGAAGATGTACAAGTACATCCTGGAAAGGACGGCAGTCTTATCACGGGGTCCACATAGTGCTCTGGTCTAAAGTAGTGCACTATATAGGGAATAGTGTTCCATAGGGCTCTGGTCTAAAGTAGTGCACTATATAGGGAATAGGGTTCCATTTGGGACACACACACGCTTAATAATAATAACAATAATAAACACAGTAAAAATTGACCTAGAATATATATGTGCATCTAAAGAACGCAGTGTAGAGATATAAATGACCTCTAGGTGACCTCTAGATGACCCTATTTTCTAAACAACAATAGGATCTCCTTTTTAAAAAGAGGAGAAACATTAACAACAACAAACACATTGTTCCATTAAAAATGAAAGTCTCGTTCTATTTGGTTTGTAACATAAATAAAGGCCAAAAAGGCAAAGTTGGCTTTTTATTCGATCTGAAAAAAAAAAAACTTAAAACGCCGTGATAGAAATGTCAAGGTCATTTACGACTTGAGTCGACATATACAGGTTTTACCGGTGAATGAGGTCTCCACGGAAACGTCACCTTTCAGACACGCCGTAAAGCTGCACTTCCACGATGCGGATTGAATAGAGCCCTAATTCAAATAAAATAAAACATTTTAAAAAAGAGAGATGGAGGAAGGAGAGAGAAGGAAGGAGAGAGAAGAAGGAAGGAGAGAGAAGGAAGGAAGGAGAGAGAAGGAAGGAAGGAGAGAGAAGGAAGGAAGGAGAGAGAAGAAGGAAGGAGAGAGAAGGAAGGAAGGAGAGAGAAGGAAGGAAGGAGAGAGAAGGAAGGAAGGAGAGAGAAGAAGGAAGGAGAGAGAAGAAGGAAGGAGAGAGAAGAAGGAAGGAGAGAGAAGGAAGGAAGGAGAGAGAAGGAAGGAAGAGAAGAAGGAAGGAGAGAGAAGGAAGGAAGGAGAGAGAAGAAGGAAGGAGTGAGAAGAAGGAAGGAGAGAGAAGAAGGAAGGAGAGAGAAGGAAGGAAGGAGAGAGAAGAAGGAAGGAGAGAGAAGAAGGAAGGAGAGAGAAGAAGGAAGGAGAGAGAAGGAAGGAAGGAGAGAGAAGAAGGAAGGAGAGAGAAGAAGGAAGGAAGAGAGAAGGAAGGAGAGAGAAGAAGGAAGGAGAGAGAAGGAAGGAAGGAGAGAGAAGAAGGAAGGAGAGAGAAGAAGGAAGGAGAGAAGAAGGAAGGAGAGAGAAGGAAGGAAGGAGAGAGAAGAAGGAAGGAGTGGGAAGAAGGAAGGAGAGAGAAGAAGGAAGAAGAAGGAAGGAGTGAGAAGAAGGAAGGAGTGAGGGCAGATAGAGAGAGTGTGTGTGTGAAGATAGAAGGAGGGCAGATAGAGAGATGAAGGGCAGATAGAGAGATGTGTGTGTGTGAGGGCAGATAGAGAGAGTGTGTGTGTGAGGGCAGATGAGGAAGATAGGAATGTGTGTGTGAGGGCAGATAGAGAGATGTGTGTGTGTGAGGGCAGATAGAGAGATGTGTGTGTGTGAGGGCAGATAGAGAGATGTGTGTGTGTGAGGGCAGATAGAGAGATGTGTGTGTGTGAGGGCAGATAGAGAGATGTGTGTGTGTGTGTGAGGGCAGATAGAGAGATGTGTGTGTGTGAGGGCAGATAGAGAGCTGATAAGCAACACTGAGGCCTTGTGAGCCAGGAAGGGTAAGACCTCTGATTCTCTCTCTCCCTGTCACTCTATTTATCTCTCGATGATTAGGTTTTTCACCCCCCCTTCCCGTGTGTGTGTGTGTGTGTGTGTGTGTGTGTGTGTGTGTGTGTGTGTGTGTGTGTGTGTGTGTGTGTGTGTGTGTGTGTGTGTGTGTGTGTGTTGGAGAGAGAGCCACTATTAACATGTGAGCATGAAGGAGCAGCAGCTGTGGTCTGTGACTGTGTTACTGCTGTTTCCTGTGTGTGTGTGTGTGTGTGTGTGTGTGTGTGTGTGTGTGTGTGTGTGTGTGTGTGTGTGTGTGTGTGTGTGTGTGTGTGTGTGTGTGTGTGTGTGTGTGTTGCTATTTGGATAAAAGCATCCAGACAGCCATAATTTTCCACTACAGTCCCCCCCCCTCCCTTGCTTGCCCTGCCTTCACTCCCTCCTCCCATCTCACCCCTCATTGGTTTACTGCTCTACTGAAAACTCTCCATGAGTCCTCACTGAAAATAGCCCTTAGACTGCACACTATGTGAGAGAAAAGAAACTGTTTTAGAGAAGAAGAAGACAGAGAAATATAGAGCTAGAAAGAAACAAGGCCACTTTGTTAAAGTCCCCCGGTGTGTGTGTGTGTGTGTGTGTGTGTGTGTGTGTGTGTGTGTGTGTGTGTGTGTGTGTGTGTGTGTGTGTGTGTGTGTGTGTGTGTGTGTGTGTGTGTGTGTGTGTGTGTGTGTGTGTGTGTGTGTGTGTGTGTTCCAGACCACACACACGTTAACCACACACGGAGCTGCGTATAGGGCAGCAGGTATCCTATTGGTTAAGAGCATTGGACCAAATAACAGAAAAGTTGTTGGTTTGTATCCCCGATCCGACTAGGTGAGAAAATCTGCCGATGTGCCCTTGAGCAAGGCACTTAACCCTAATCGCTCCTATAAGACGCTCTGGATAAGAGCATCGGCTAAATGACTGACATTTAAATGTATACACTGTATTATACACAGGAGTCAGTCCTAAAACTCGAAAGGTTACGTCCCAAAATGGCTCCTAATCACCTAGTCCACAACCAGAGCCAAAATGGCTCCCAATCACCTAGTCCACAACCAGAGCCAAAATGGCTCCCAATCACCTAGTCCACAACCAGAGCCAAAATGGCTCCTAATCACCTAGTCCACAACCAGAGCCAAAATGGCTCCCAATCACCTAGTCCACAACCAGAGCCAAAATGGCTCCCAATCACCTAGTCCACAACCAGAGCCAAAATGGCTCCTAATCACCTAGTCCACAACCAGAGCCAAAATGGCTCCCAATCACCTAGTCCACAACCAGAGCCAAAATGGCTCCCAATCACCTAGTCCTCAACCAGAGCCCTGGTTAGAAGTAGTGGACTATAAAAGATAAGTTACCATTTGGGACTAAAACTCACCACTACTAAACGTACAGCCACATTATAGTATGCTATGTTCACTGGCATCACATTAACATGAGAAATAGCACAGATCCATTGATCATTTAACAACAATACAACCCCCTTAAAAAAAACTAAAAATAAATTTCAACTAAATAAAACATTAAAATAAAACCACAGGATAGGACATCATGAGCCCTGCTTAGATCTGATTGGCTGCTTCAATCTTCTCTCCTCCTCTTCCATCCTCTCTTCTCTTTATCTTCGTCCCTCTACTCCACTCTCTTCTCCTCCTCCTCCCGCCATCTCTGAGGAGGCAAAGCTCCTATTTCTTCAGTTGGGTGAGGTTGAGGGTGGGGGAAGGCCATTTGGGCTGAGGGAGGAGAAAGGGGTGAGGTTATTTCTTCTGGGGGGTGGTGAGTTTCTGCATGCCACGAATCTTATCCAGCAGATCAGACACAAAGTCCTACAGTGAGAGAAGAGGGACAAAACACACCGTTAGAAACAACCACCTACAGGGAGAGAAGAGGGTCAAAACACACCATTAGTAACAACTGTCTCTAGGGCAGGGCTCTCCAACCCTGTTCCTGGAGAGAGACCCTCCTGTAGGTTTTAACTCCAACCACAGTTGTAACTAACTTGATTCATTTTATAAACCAGGTAAATATTAGAATCAGCTCAAGGACAAGTGTCTAGGGGATAGGTGCTAGGGGTTGTGTGTGGCCCTGGCTAAGGAAGGGAGAATGTTTTGTTGATTAGGATCCCCATTAGCTAGGGAGCAGCTACTCTTCCTGGGGTTCAAAACCCTAAAATACATGACCCCCCCCAAATTCAACAGCAGCATGAGGAATATATTATTGCAGAAAGGCCTGACGTACCTCAGTAGGTTTGTAACAGTCTATCAGCAGATCTTTAACTCTGGCTCCTCGGTCATCATCACTAGGCATGTCCAGCAGCTCATCCACATCTATCTCCAACTCGGGTATAGCCTCTTCCTGAAATAATAGAGGAGAGAAGAGGAGAGAGGGATGAGAAATGGAAGTAGATCTGCGAGTCGACAAGAGGATTCAGGAGGTGCATAAGATGGTACCCCCACACCCCGTTGTACTTACAACAAATGCCTTGTTGGCTAAGTAGGTTGTTGTATTGTACATTGGTCTGCATTAATTACTCTTAGGTCGTGACGTCAATCGCAGAGTAGACATGATCCCAATTCTGTTTCCAAGATGGCAGTGTTTTAGAAAAAGACACACAAAAAAGGTTGATTTGTGCTGATTTATTGTCACATTGAACCATATTGAACCAGATTGAACCATATTGAACCAGATTTAGCCACATTGAACCATATTGAGTCATATTGAATCATATTGAGCCATATTGAACCATATTGAGCCATTATGAACCAGATTGAGCCATTATGAACCAGATTGAACCACATTGAACAACATTGAACCATATTGAGTCGTATTGAACCATATTGAGTCATATTGAACCATATTGAGCCATATTGAGCCACATTGAACCTTATTGAGCCATATTGAGCCACATTGAACCGTATTGAGCCATATTGAACCATATTGAACCATATTGAACCATATTGAGCCATATTGAACCACATTGAACCTTATTGAGCCATATTGAGCCACATTGAACCGTATTGAGCCATATTGAACAATATTGAACCATATTGAGCCATATTGAGCGCCATAGTTTAATAACTTTTAAAAACAATACCGTCATATTTGAATTCCTCCATCTTTATTCACCGTAGCCATTCTTCAATGTTATTTCAGCCATCCTATATCAGCAACAACCAACAAAATGTTTCTGTTAAATACCAGACTCTGTTTTTTAGAGACAATGTTGCTGTTTAAAGTGACTACTAAGTTAATTATTATATAATAAATTAAACATTAAGTTTAAAAAGTCCACAGTTGTTTTCCTAGAACGACATCGGAGGCCATGTCCAGAAGAAGCTGTAGGGACCAGGCTGTCATTTGAGACACTTACCGACACATTCTTAGTGTCTAGCCGTCATTGGGTTGGCCCCTAGGATAACTTTAAATAGCCCATTAAGTAGTGTAGTTGTCATTGGGTTGGCCCCTAGGCTAACTTTAAATAGCCCATTAAGTAGTGTAGTTGTCATTGGGTTGGCCCCTAGGCTAACTTTAAATAGCCCATTAAGTAGTGTAGTTGTCATTGGGTTGGCCCCTAGGCTAACTTTAAATAGCCCATTAAGTAGTGTAGTTGTCATTGGGTTGGCCCCTAGGCTAACTTTAAATAGCCCATTAAGTAGTGTAGTTGTCATTGGGTTGGCCCCTAGTTTACTTTAAATAGTCCATTAAGTAGTGTAGCCGTCATTGGGTTGGCCCCTAGGCCAACTTTAAATAGCCCATTAAGTAGTGTAGTTGTCATTGGGTTGGCCCCTAGTTTAACTTTAAATAGTCCATTAGAAGCTTTAGAAGCTTCTGATAGGCTAATTGACATCATTTGAGTCAATTGGAGGTGTACCTGTGGATATATTTCAAGGCCTACCATCAAACTCAGTGCCTCTTTGCTTGGCATCATGGGAAAATGAAAAGAAATCAGCAAAGACCTCAGAAAAAAAATTGTAGGCCTCCACAAGTCTGGTTCATCTGTACAAACAATAGTACGCAAGTATAAACACCATGGGACCACGCAGCCGTCATACCGCTCAGGAAGGAGAAGTGTTCTGTCTCCTAGAGATGAACGTACTTTGGTGCGAAAAGTGCAAATCATTCCCAGAACAACAGCAAATGAACTTGTGAAGATGCTGGAGGAAACAGGTACAAAAGTATCTATATCCACAGTAAAACAAGTCCTATATCGACATAACCTGAAAGGCCGCTCAGCGAGGAAGAAGCCACTGCTCCAAAACCGCCATAAAAAATTCAGACTACGGTTTGCAACTACACATGGGGACAAAGATCGTACTTTTTGGAGAAATGTCCTCTGGTCTGATGAAACAAAAAAAAGAACTGTTTGGCCATAATGACCATCGTCATGTTTGGAGGAAAAAGGGGGAGGCTTGCAAGTCGAAGAACACATCCCAACCGTGAAGCACGGGGGTGGCAGCATCATGTTGTTGGGGTGCTTTGCTGCAGGAGGGACTGGTGCACTTCACAAAATAGATGGCTTCATGAAGGAATGGGTCTTCCAAATGGACTATGACCCCAAGCAGACTTCCAAAGATGTGGCAAAATGGCTTAAGGACAACAATGTCAAGGTATTGTAGTGGCCATCACAAAGCCCTGAACTCAACCCTATAAAAGAATGTGTGGGCAGAACTGAAAAAGTGTGTGCGAGCAAGGAGGCCTACAAACCTGACTCAGTTAGACCAGCTCTGTCAGGAGGAATGGGCCAAAATTCACCCAACTTATTGTGGGAAGCTTGTGGAAGGCTACCCGAAACATTTGATCCAAGTTAAACCATTTAAAGGCAATGCTACCAAATACTAATTGAGTGTATGTAAACTTCTGACCCACTGGGAATGTGATGAAAGAAATAAAAGCTGAAATAAATAATTCTCTCTACTTTTATTCTGACATTTCACATTCTTAAAATAAAGTGGTGATCCTAACTGACCTAAAACAGGGAATTTTTACTTGGATTAAATGTCAATAATTGTGAAAAAAGGAGTTTAAATGTATACCTGTGATAAAAAATAATATTAATGATAATGATAATATTATATATATATATATTACATTTATTATAATTCATATTATTATTATTATCATTAATATGATAATCATTATGATCATTATTATCATAATAACGATGATAAAATTAATGATAATGAAAATTATATTAATAATTATGATAATGATAATATTAATGATAATGAAAATAATATTAATAATTATGATAATGATAATATTAATGATAATGAAAATAATATTAATAATTATGATAATGATAATATTAATGATAATGAAAATAATATTAATAATTATGATAATGATAATATTAATGATAATGAAAATAATATTAATAATTATGATAATGATAATATTAATGATAATGAAAATAATATTAATAATTATGATAATGATAATATTAATGATAATGAAAATAATATTAATAATTATGATAATGATAATATTAATGATAATGAAAATAATATTAATAATTATGATAATGATAATATTAATGATAATGAAAATTATATTAATAATTGTGATAATGATAATATTAATGATAGTGATGATACTAATAATCATGATAATGATAATAATATGAATATGAATAATAATGTTAATAATATTATTAATGATAATGATGGTAATAATACAAATAATTATAATAATAATAATAATGACAACTTTATTGCAAAATACACGGTTCAATTTACTAAAACAACTGAAAACAACTATTAGGAAATCTGACAGAGATCTCAGTCTTCTAAGTATACTAAATGCTTCACTCTGAATATTCCGTGAGTTCTAAGTATGCTAAATGTTTCTCTCTGAATATTTCGTGAGTTCTAAGTATGCTAAATGCTTCACTCTGAATATTTCGTGAGTTCTAAGTATGCTAAATGCTTCACTCTGAATATTCCGTGAGTTCTAAGTATGCTAAATGCTTCACTCTGAATATTCCGTGAGTTCTAAGTATGCTAAATGTTTCTCTCTGAATATTCCGTGAGTTCTAAGTATGCTAAAGGTTTCACTCTGAATATTCCGTGAGTTCTAAGTATGCTAAATGTTTCACTCTGAATATTCCGTGAATTCTAAGTATGCTAAATGTTTCACTCTGAATATTCCGTGAGTTCTAAGTATGCTAAATGTTTCTCTCTGAATATTCCGTGAGTTCTAAGTATGCAAGTCATTCTAAGGTAGTGTACGCCCTCTACTGGGACAAAACAATGACTTACTTTCCACAGTAAGTAATAGAGGAGTTCATTTTAAAAGTACCGTTCCCTAACACGGGTGACAGCTGACGCATCTCCTCTCCTTCAGTGTCCAACTACATGTACCTGCGTTGACAGACATGTCACTTTATATGCTGAACAACTCCAGGTAATATCAGTAGCCTTTGTCAAACTGAGCACTGAGCTCAGCTTCGCATGCTGACCAATGAGAAGTAGACGACCTGTTCCTGATCACCTTCAGCATTCAAAATATTAAAATGGCAACGCGTGATATTAGGCTTTATTGGTTGAGTGACAACCGATGTGATTTGCTAGGTAATTGTTATCAATGTTATGTTGAACATGGTGTTTTACCAAGATAAAAGTACGCTAGTGGCTAAACCTGCTGAACAGGTTTACTATAGATTACTATAGATTACTATAGATTACTATAGATTATTATAGATTACTATAGATTATTATATATAACTATAGATTACTATAGATTACTATAGATTATTATAGATTATTATAGATTAATATAGATTAATATAGATTATTATAGATTAATATAGATTAATATAGATTAATATAGATTACTATAGATTACTATAGATTACTATAGATTATTATAGATTACTATAGATTACTATAGATTACTATAGATGACTATAGATTACTATAGATTACTATAGATTACTATAGATTATTATAGATTACTATAGATTACTATAGATTATTATAGATTACTATAAATTATTATAGATTACTATAGATTATTATAGATTATTATAGATTACTACAGATTATAGATTATTATAGATTACTATAGAGTATTATAGATTACTATAGATTATTATAGATTACTATAGATTATTATAGATTACTATAGATTACTATAGATTATTATAGATTATAATAGATTACTATAGATTATTATAGATTACTATAGATTATTATAGATTACTATAGATTACTATAGATTACTATAGATTACTATAGATTATCATAGATTACAATAGATTACTATAGATTATTAAAGATTACAATATATTACTATAAATTACTATAGATTACTATAGATTACTATAGATTATTATAGATTACTATAGATTACTATAGATTACTATAGATTACTATAGATTATTATAGATTACGATAGATTACTATAGATTATCATAGATTACAATAGATTACTATAGATTATTAAAGATTACAATATATTACTATAAATTACTATAGATTACTATAGATTACTATATATTATCATAGATTACAATAGATTACTATAGATTATTAAAGATTACAATATATTACTATAAATTACTATAGATCACTATAGATTATTATAGATTTCATTTAGATTGTTCACCATCAGCAATAGTTTTGCTAGTTTTGCTTTAAACAAATCAATGTTTATGGTTATATTTTTTAGATATATTCTCCATTATGACTCTAATCTGGGGTGGTAGATGTCTAGTCTCCATAATGGCTCTAATCTGATTGGTGGTGGGGTGGTAGATGTCTCCCTTATGACTCTAATCTGATTGGTGGTGGGGTGGTAGATGTCTCCCTTATGACTCTAATCTGATTGCTGGTGGGGTGGTAGATGTCTCCCTTATCACTCTAATCTGATTGGTGGTTGGGTGGTAGATAGTCTCCCTTGTGGATCAGATCTGGTGCCTACATACTAGGGCTGTGATGATACCAGAAACGCAATATTTTCCATGGCAAAAATGAAAACACAAAAAGCACACTAAACTCTGTGGTGTTTAAAAACCTGCTGTATGTAAAATATTGTGTGCTATAGTTTAGAAAATAAATATATATAGATTAGAAAACATAAAAATATATCTTAGAAAATAAATATATATATAGATTATAAAACATATGTGACTCTGGATGACAACATAATGTTTGTTTTCAACTTTAGCAATGTTTTCATAAAGAAGTTAAATCTGCATCGTGTTTTGCTTCCTTGCCACGTTACTAACAAGAAACACAATACTGGAATTGTACAGACACCATAAAGATACAGGTACCAGCCCTAGTACAGACACCATAAAGATACAGGTATCAGCCCTAGTATAGACACCATAAAGATACATGTATCAGCCCTAGTATAGACACCATAAAGATACAGGTATCAGCCCTAGTATAGACACCATAAAGATACAGGTACCAGCCCTAGTACAGACACCATAAAGATACAGGTATCAGCCCTAGTATAGACACCATAAAGATACAGGTATCAGCCCTAGTATAGACACCATAAAGATACAGGTATCAGCCCTAGTATAGACACCATAAAGATACAGGTATCAGCCCTAGTATAGACACCATAAAGATACAGACACCATAAAGATACAGATACCATAAATATACAGGTATCAGCTCTAGTATAGACACCATAAAGATACAGGTATCAGTCCTAGTATAGACACCATAAAGATACAGACACCATAAAGATACAGGTATCAGCCCTAGTATAGACACTATAAAGATACAGACACCATAAAGATACAAGTACCAGCCCAGTATAGACACCATAAAGATACAGGTATTAGCCCTAGTATAGACACCATAAAGATACAGGTATTAGCCCTAGTATAGACACCATAAAGATACAGGTATTAGCCCTAGTATAGACACCATAAAGATACAGGTATCAGCCCTAGTATAGACACCATAAAGATACAGGCACCATAAATATACAGGTGTCAGCCCTAGTATAGACACCATAAAGATACAGTTATTAGCCCTAGTATAGACACCATAAAGATACAGGTATTAGCCCTAGTATAGACACCATAAAGATACAGACACCATAAAGATACAGGTATCAACCCCAGTATAGATACCATAAAGATACAGGCACCAGCCCTAGTATAGACACCATAAAGATACAGGTACCAGCCCTAGTATAGACACCATAAAGATACAGGTACCAGCCCTAGTATAGACACCATAAAGATACAGGTACCATCCCTAGTATAGACACCATAAAGATACAGGTACCATCCCTAGAATAGACACCATAAAGATACAGGCACCAGCCCTAGTATAGACACCATAAAGATACAGGCACCAGCCCTAGTATAGACACCATAAAGATACAGACACCAT
Source organism: Oncorhynchus gorbuscha (assembly GCF_021184085.1). Classification (NCBI taxonomy): domain Eukaryota; kingdom Metazoa; phylum Chordata; class Actinopteri; order Salmoniformes; family Salmonidae; genus Oncorhynchus; species Oncorhynchus gorbuscha. The sequence continues at coordinate 46,862,719 of NC_060197.1, forward strand.
GAAGATAGACACCATAAAGATACAGGTACCATCCATAGAATAGACACCATAAAGATACAGGCACCAGCCCTAGTATAGACACCATAAAGATACAGGTACCAGCCCTAGTATAGACACCATAAAGATACAGGTACCAGCCCTAGAATAGACACCATAAAGATACAGGCACCAGCCCTAGTATAGACACCATAAAGATACAGGTACCAGCCCTAGTATAGACACCATAAAGATACAGGTACCAGCCCTAGAATAGACACCATAAAGATACAGGCACCAGCCCTAGTATAGACACCATAAAGATACAGGCACCAGCCCTAGTATAGACACCATAAAGATACAGGTACCAGCCCTAGTATAGACACCATAAAGATACAGGTACCAGCCCTAGAATAGACACCATAAAGATACAGGCACCAGCCCTAGTATAGACACCATAAATATACAGGCACCATCCCTAGTATAGACACCATAAAGATACAGGCACCAGCCCTAGTATAGACACCATAAAGATACAGGTACCAGCCCTAGTATAGACACCATAAAGATACAGGTACCAGCCCTAGTATAGACACCATAAAGATACAGGTACCATCCCTAGAATAGACACCATAAAGATACAGGCACCAGCCCTAGTATAGACACCATAACGATACAGGCACCAGCCCTAGTATAGACACCATAAAGATACAGGTACCAGCCCTAGTATAGACACCATAAAGATACAGACACCATAAATATACAGGTGTCAGCCCTAGTATAGACACCATAAAGATACAGGTGTCAGTCCTAGTATAGACACCATAAAGATACAGGTACCAACCCTAGTATAGACACCATAAAGATACAGGTATCAGCCCTAGTATAGACACCATAAAGATACAGGTACCAGCCCTAGTATAGACACCATAAAGATACAGGTACCAGCCCTAGTATAGACACCATAAAGATACAGGTACCAGCCCTAGTATAGACACCATAAAGATACAGGCACCAGCCCTAGTATAGACACCATAAAGATACAGGCACCAGCCCTAGTATAGACACCATAAAGATACAGGTGTCAGTCCTAGTATAGACACCATAAAGATACAGGTACCAACCCTAGTATAGACACCATAAAGATACAGGTATCAGCCCTAGTATAGACACCATAAAGATACAGGCACCAGTCCTAGTATAGACACCATAAAGATACAGGTACCAGCCCTAGTATAGACACCATAAAGATACAGGTACCAGCCCTAGTATAGACACCATAAAGATACAGGTACCATCCCTAGAATAGACACCATAAAGATACAGGCACCCACCCTAGTATAGGCACCATAAAGATACAGGCACCAGCCCTAGTATAGACACCATAAAGATACAGACACCATAAATATACAGGTGTCAGCCCTAGTATAGACACCATAAAGATACAGGTGTCAGCCCTAGTATAGACACCATAAAGATACAGGTACCAACCCTAGTATAGACACCATAAAGATACAGGTACCAGCCCTAGTATAGACACCATAAAGATACAGGTACCAGCCCTAGTATAGACACCATAAAGATAGACACCATAAAGATACAGGTACCAGCCCGAGTATAGACACCATAAAGATACAAGTACCAGCCCTAGTATAGACACCCTAGTATTCGTACATTGGTCATAGCTAAAACTCAGTATTATTTGGTTTGGGAACATTGATGTACAGTGATATTTAAAACTTGTCTCCAATGTTTTTTTAAGCAGATTTAATTCAGGATTGAGACTAGATAGGAACAAGCAATACCTCTTGGAAAGTTATTCTGGCTTTGGCATTATGAAAAATAAAACTATCCCAGGGTTTTCAGAAGACTGAGGCGGGTTTTCCTCTAACTTTTACCCACTGCCTTGATATTTATTTTGTTACTGACAAGCTCCCTCGTTCCTGCAGATGACAAGCATACCCATAACATGATGCTACTACAACAATATTTGAAAATACAAAAAGGGATTAACAACACTCCTCTCTCCCATCATCCTCCCCCTCGATTAGGGCTGCCCAAGCCGGCTGTCACTGCACCTGTTTACTGATCACACACACACGCACACACACACGCGCACACACACACGTGACATTCAAATTGAGTAAACACTTTAAGCTGGTGTGAGAAGGGGAACGGTGTGTGTGTGTGTCTATGTGTGTGTGTGTGTGTTTAAGTGTCTCTGTGTGTTTGTGTGTCTCTGTGTGTCTGTGTGTGTGTCTCTGTGTCTGTGTGTGTGTCTCTGTGTGTCTCTGTGTGTCTCTCTCTCTGTGTGTGTGTGTGTCTCTCTGTGTGTGTGTGTGTCTCTCTGTGTGTCTCTGTGTGTGTGTGTGTCTCTCTGTGTGTCTCTGTGTGTCTCTCTGTGTGTCTGTGTGTCTCTCTGTGTGTCTCTGTGTCTCTGTGTGTGTGTGTGTGTGTGTGTGTGTGTGTGTGTGTGTGTGTGTGTGTGTGTGTGTGTGTGTGTGTGTGTGTGTGTGTGTGTGTGTGTGTGTGTGTGTGTGTGTGTGTGTGTGTGTGTGTGTGTGTGTGTGTGTGTGTGTGTGGATTCAAGCAGAGAGAGAAAACAGATCGAGTGGTTGTGACAGGCGGCTGTTACTGTCAAGACTACTGCAGTAGTGATAACACACACACACATTGAGAAAAATAGACACACATACAAGCCCAGACACAAAGGGACAGACAGACAGACAGACAGACAGACAGACAGACAGACAGACAGACAGACAGACAGACAGACAGACAGACAGACAGACAGACAGACAGACAGACAGACAGACAGACAGACAGACAGACAGACAGACAGACAGACAGACAGACAGACAGGCAGACAGGCAGACAGACAGGCAGACAGGCAGACAGGCAGACAGACAGGCAGACAGGCAGACAGGCAGACAGGCAGACAGGCAGACAGACAGGCAGGCGCTGGGGTGAGAAGCCAGACACAAAGAATGTTCCACACAACATGTGCTACAAGCCAGTCAGTCAGGGAGAGACAGAAGGAGACAGAATGAAAAGGAGTGGGATAGAGGAGAGGGACAGGAGAGAGAAGGATTGGGAGAGGAGGAGAGACAGAAGGAGAGAGGAGAAGGAGCGGGAGAGGAGAAGGAGAGAGGAGAAGGAGAGAGGAGAAGGAGTGGGAGAGGAGAAGGAGCAAGACAGGAGAGGAGAGAGCAGGGAGAAGGAGCGGGAGAGGAGAGAAGGAGCAGACAGAAGGAGGGGAGAGGAGAAGGAGTGGGAGAGAGGAGAAGGAGTGAGAGAGCAAGAGCGGAGAGGAAAAGGAGAGAGGGAGAAGAGCGGGAGAGGAGAGCAGAGAGGAGAAGAGTGGGAGAGGAGAAGGGAGAGGGAGAAGGAGCGGGAGAGGAAGGAGCGGGAGAGAGAAAGAATGAGGAGAAGGAGAGGAGAAGGGAGAGTGAGAAGGAGAAGGAGGGAGAGAGGAGAAGGAGGGAGAGAGGGGAAGGAGAGGAGAGAGAGGATAAGGAGTGGGAGAGAGGAGAAGGAGCGGGAGAAAAGGAGTGGGAGAGGAGAAGAGGAGAGGAGTGGGAGAGGAGAGGGTGGGAGGGAGAGAGGGAGAGAAGGAGAAGGAGAAGGAGTGGGAGAAGCGAGGAAGAGAGGAGGGAGTAAGAGAGGAGAAGGAGTGAGAGAGGAGGAGAAGGAGTGAGAGAGGGATAAGGAGTGGGAGAGAGGAGAAGGAGTGGAGAGAGGAGAAGGAGTGAGAGAGAGGAGTGAGAGAGGATAAGGAGTGGGAGAGAGAGGAGAAGGAGCGGGAGAGGAGAAGGAGTGGGAGAGAGGAGAAGGAGTGGGAGAGAGAGAAGGAGGGAGAGGGGAGAAGGAGCGGGAGAGGAGGAAGGAGGGAGAGGGGAGAAGGAGGGAGGAGAGAGAAGGAGAAGTGGGAGAGGATAAGGAAGGAGTGGGAGAGAGGAGAAGGAGTGAGAGAGGAGGAGAAGGAGTGAGAGAGGATGAGAAGGAGGGGAGAGAGGAGAAGGAGAGGGGAGAGGATAAGGAGTGGGAGAGGAAAAGGAGTGGGAGAGGAGAAGGAGCGGGAGGGAGAAGGAGTGGGAGAAGAGGGAGAGGAAGAGAGGAGAAGGAGTAAGAGAGGAGAAGGAGAGAGAGGAGGAGAAGGAGTGGGAGAGAGGAGAAGGAGTGGGAGAAGAGGAGAGAGGAAAAGAGTGAGAGAGGAGAAGGAGGAGAGGGGAGAGGGAGGAAGGAGAGGAGAAGGGAGAGAGGATAAGGAGTGGGAGAGGAGGAGAAGGAGTGAGAGAGGAGAAGGAGGAGAGAGGAGAAGGAGTGAGAGAGAGGATAAGGAGGGAGAGGAGTGAGAGGAGAGGGAGGGGAGAGGAGGAGAGAAGGAGAGGAGGAGGGGAGAGGAGAAGGAGTGGAGAGGAGAAGGAGTGAAGAGAGAGGAGAGGGAGTGGGAGAGAGGAGAAGGAGTGGAGAGAGGGGAGGAGAAGGAGTGGGAGAGGAGGAGAGAGGAGAAGTAGTGGGGAGAGGAGGAGAGGGGAGGAGAAGAGTGGGAGAGAGGAGAAGGAGGGGAGAGGAGGAGAAGGAGTGGGAGAGAGGAGGAGTGGGAGAGGAGAAGGAGTGGGAGAGGAGTAGAGGAGAAGGATTGAGAGAGGAGAAGAGGAGAAGGAGGGAGAGGAGGAGGAGAAGGATTGAGAGGGAGTGAGGAGAAGGATTGAGAGAGGAGAGGGAGAGAGAGAAGGAGTGGGAGAGAGGAGAAGGAGTGAGAGTGGGAGAGAGAAGGAGTGAGAGTGGGAGAGACGAGAAGGAGTGAGAGAGGAGAAGGGGGATAGGAGTAGAGGAGAAGGAGTGGGAGAGAGGAGGAGAGGAGAATCAGTGTGAGAGAGGAGGAGTGGGAGAGAGGAGAAGGAGTGGGAGAGAGGAGAAGAAGTGGGAGAGAGGAGAAGAAGTGGGAGAGAGGAGAAGAAGTGGGAGAGGAGGAGAGGAGAAGGAGTGGGAGAGAGGAGGAAGGAGAGGAGAGGAGGAAGGAGGGGAGAGAGGAGAAGGATTGAGAGAGGATGAGAGGAGAAGGAGGGGAGAAGGAGAGGAGAATCAGTGTGAGAGAGGAGGAGTGGGAGAGGGAGAAGGAGTGGGAGAGAGGAGAAGAAGTGGGAGAGAGGAGAAGAAGTGGGAGAGGAGGAGAGGAGAAGGAGTGGGAGAGAGGAGAAGGAGAGTGAGAGGAGGAGAAGGAGTGGGAGAGAGAGGGAGAAGGAGTGGGAGTGGGAGAGGAGGAGGAGTGGGAGAGGAGGAGGAGTGGGAGAGGAGGAGTGGGAGAGGAGGAGTGGGAGAGGAGGAGGAGTGGGAGAGGAGGAGGAGTGGGAGAGAGAGAAGTGGGAGAGAGGAGAAGGAGTGGGAGAGAGGAGAAGGAGTGGGAGAGGAGGAGAGAGAAGTAGTGGGAGAGAGGAGGAGGAGAATCAGTGTGAGAGAGGAGAAGAAGTGGGAGAGAGGAGAAGAAGTGGGAGAGAGGAGAAGGAGTGGGAGAGAGGAGAAGGAGTGGGAGAGAGGAGAAGGAGCGTGAGAGAGGAGAAGGAGCGGGAGAGGAGAAGGGTGGGAGAGAGAGAGAAGGAGTGGGAGAGGAGGTGAGGAGGAGAGTGGGAGAGAGGAGGAGAGGAGAATCAGTGGAGAGAGGAGAAGAAGTGGGAGAGAGGAGAAGGAGTGAGAGAGGAGAAGGAGTGGGAGAAGGAGAAGGGAGGGAGAGGAAAAGGAGAAGGGAGTGGGAGAGGAGAAGGAGTGGGAGGAGAAGGAGCGGGAGAGGAGGAGAGAGGAGAAGGGTGGGAGAAGGAGGAGAGGGAGAAGGAGTAAGAGAGAGAAGGAGAGAGAGAGGAGGAGAAGGGTGAGAGAGAGGAGAAGGAGTGGGAGAGAGGAGAAGGAGTGAGAGAGGAGGAGAAGGAGTGAGAGAGGAGGGAGTGGGAGAGAGGAGAAGGAGAGGAGAGGATAAGGAGGGGAGAGAGGAGAAGGAGTGGGGAGAGAGGAGAAGGAGAGGAGAGGGAGAAGGAGGGAGAGGATAAGTGGGAGAGAGGAGAGGAGAGGAGAGGAGAAGGAGCGGGAGAGGATAAGGAGTGGGAGAGAGGAGAAGGAGTGAGAGAGGAGGAGAAGGAGTGAGAGAGGATGAGAAGGAGTGGGAGAGAGGAGAAGGAGTGGGAGAGGATAAGCAGTGGGAGAGAGGAAAAGGAGTGGGAGGGAGAAGGAGCGGGAGAGGAGAAGGGTGGGAGAAGCGAGGAAGAGAGGAGAAGGAGTAAGAGAGGAGAAGGAGTGAGAGAGGAGGAGAAGGAGTGAGAGAGGATAAGGAGTGGGAGAGGAGAAGGAGGAGAGAGAGAAGAGTGAGAGTGGGAGAGAGGAGAAGGGGTGAGAGGGATAGGGGAGAGGAGGAGAAGGAGTGAGAGAGGAGGAGTGAGAGAGAGAAGGGGTGAGAGAGAGGGATAAGGAGTGGGAGAGAGGAGGAGAAGAGTGGGAGAGGAGGAGAGAAAGTAGTGGGAGAGGAGGAGAGGGGAGAATGAGTGGGAGAGAGAGAAGGAGTGGGAGAGAGGAGAAGGAGTGGGAGAGAGGAGAAGGGTGGGAGAGGAGGAGAGGAGAAGTGTGGGAGAGGAGGAGAGGAGGAGAATGAGTGGGAGAGAGGAGAAGGAGTGGGAGAGAGGAGAAGGAGTGGGAGAGAGGAGAAGGAGTGGGAGAGAGGAGAAGGAGTGAGAGAGGAGTAGAGGAGAAGGATTGAGAGAGGAGAAGAGGAGAAGGAGTGGGAGAGGAGGAGAGGAGAAGGATTGAGAGAGGAGTAGAGGAGAAGGATTGAGAGAGGAGAGGGGAGAGAGAAGGAGTGGGAGAGAGGAGAAGGAGTGAGAGTGGGAGAGACGAGAAGGAGTGAGAGTGGGAGAGACGAGAAGGAGTGAGAGAGGAGAAGGAGTGGGATAGGAGTAGAGGAGAAGGAGTGGGAGAGAGGAGGAGAGGAGAATCAGTGTGAGAGAGGAGGAGTGGGAGAGAGGAGAAGGAGGGAGAGAGGAGAAGAAGTGGGAGAGAGGAGAAGAAGTGGGAGAGAGGAGAAGAAGTGGGAGAGGAGGAGAGGAGAAGAGTGGGAGAGAGGAGAAGGAGAGTGAGAGGAGGAGAAGGAGTGGGAGAGAGGAGAAGGATTGAGAGAGGATGAGAGGAGAAGGAGTGGGAGAGAGGAGGAGAGGAGAATCAGTGTGAGAGAGGAGGAGTGGGAGAGAGGAGAAGGAGTGGGAGAGAGGAGAAGAAGTGGGAGAGAGGAGAAGAAGTGGGAGAGGAGGAGAGGAGAAGGAGTGGGAGAGAGGAGAAGGAGAGTGAGAGGAGGAGAAGGAGTGGGAGAGAGGAGAAGGAGGGAGAGGGAGAGGAGGAGGAGTGGGAGAGGAGGAGGAGTGGGAGAGGAGGAGTGGGAGAGGAGGAGTGGGAGAGGAGGAGGAGTGGGAGAGGAGGAGGAGTGGGAGAGGGAGAAGTGGGAGAGAGGAGAAGGAGTGGGAGAGAGGAGAAGGAGTGGGAGAGGAGGAGAGGAGAAGTAGTGGGAGAGAGGAGGAGAGGAGAATCAGTGTGAGAGAGGAGAAGAAGTGGGAGAGAGGAGAAGAAGTGGGAGAGAGGAGAAGGAGTGGGAGAGAGGAGAAGGAGTGGGAGAGGAGAAGGAGCGTGAGAGAGGAGAAGGAGCGGGAGAGGAGAAGGAGTGGGAGAGAGGAGAAGGAGTGGGAGAGGAGGTGAGGAGAAGTAGTGGGAGAGAGGAGGAGAGGAGAATCAGTGTGAGAGAGGAGAAGAAGTGGGAGAGAGGAGAAGGAGTGAGAGAGGATAAGGAGTGGGAGAGAGGAGAAGGAGAGGAAAAGGGAGGGAGAGGAGAAGGAGTGGGAGAGGAGAAGGAGTGGGAGAGGAGAAGGAGTGGGAGAGAGGAGAAGGGAGCGGGAGAGGAGAAGGAGTGGGAGAAGCGAGGAAGAGAGGAGAAGGAGTAAGAGAGGAGAAGGAGTGAGAGAGGAGAAGGAGTGAGAGAGGATAAGGAGTGGGAGAGAGGAGAAGGAGTGAGAGAGGAGGAGAAGGAGTGAGAGAGGAGAAGGAGTGAGAGAGGATAAGGAGTGGGAGAGAGGAGAAGGAGTGGGAGAGGATAAGCAGTGGGAGAGGAGAAGGAGCGGGAGAGGAGAAGGAGTGGGAGAGAGGAGAAGGAGTGGGAGAGAGGAGAAGGAGTGGGAGAGGAGAAGGAGCGGGAGAGGAGAAGGAGCGGGAGAGGAGAAGGAGTGGGAGAAGGAGGAAGGAGGAGAAGGGTAAGAGAGGAGAAGGAGTGAGAGAGGAGGAGAAGGAGTGAGAGGGATAAGGAGTGGGAGAGAGGAGAAGGAGTGAGAGAGGAGGAGAAGGAGTGAGAGAGGATAAGGAGTGGGAGAGAGGAGAAGGAGCGGGAGAGGATAAGGAGTGGGAGAGAGAGAAGGAGTGGGAGAGAGGAGAAGGAGGGGAGAGGGGAGAAGGAGGGGAGAGGATAAGGAGTGGGAGAGAGGAGAAGGAGCGGGAGAGGAGAAGGAGCGGGAGAGGATAAGGAGTGGGAGAGAGGAGAAGGAGTGAGAGAGGAGGAGAAGGAGTGAGAGAGGATGAGAAGGAGTGGGAGAGAGGAGAAGGAGTGGGAGAGGATAAGCAGTGGGAGAGAGGAAAAGGAGTGGGAGAGGAGAAGGAGCGGGAGAGGAGAAGGAGTGGGAGAAGAGGAAGAGAGGAGAAGGAGTAAGAGAGGAGAAGGAGTGAGAGAGGAGGAGAAGGAGTGAGAGAGGATAAGGAGTGGGAGAGAGGAGAAGGAGTGAGAGAGGAGAAGGAGTGAGAGGGGAGAGAGGAGAAGGGGTGAGAGAGGATAAGGAGTGGGAGAGGAGGAGAAGGGAGTGAGAGAGGAGAAGGAGTGAGAGAGGAGAAGGAGTGAGAGAGAGGGAGTGGGAGAGGAGTAGAGGAGAAGGAGTGGGAGAGGAGGAGAGGAGAAGGTGGGAGAGGAGGAGAGAGAGGAGAATGAGTGGGAGAGAGGAGAAGGAGTGGGAGAGAGGAGAAGGAGTGGGAGAGAGGAGAAGGAGTGGGAGAGGAGGAGAGGAGAAGTAGTGGGAGAGGAGGAGAGGGGAGGAAATGAGTGGGAGAGAGGAGAAGGAGTGGGAGAGAGGAGAAGGAGTGGGAGAGAGAAGGAGTGGGAGAGAGAGAGAAGGAGTGAGAGAGGAGAGAAGGATTGAGAGAGGAGAAGAGGAGAAGGAGTGGGAGAGGAGGAGAGGAGAAGGATTGAGAGAGGAGTAGAGGAGAGAGGAGAGAGAGAGAGAGAAGGAGTGGGAGAGAGGGAGAAGGAGTGAGAGTGGGAGAGACGAGAAGGAGTGAGAGTGGGAGAGAGAGAAGGAGTGAGAGAGGAGAAGGAGTGGGATAGGAGTAGAGGAGAAGGAGTGGGAGAGAGGAGGAGAGGAGAATCAGTGTGAGAGAGGAGGAGTGGGAGAGAGGAGAAGGTGGGAGAGAGGAGAAGAAGTGGGAGAGAGGAGAAGAAGTGGGAGAGAGGAGAAGAAGTGGGAGAGGAGGAGAGGGAGAAGGAGTGGGAGAGAGGAGAAGGAGAGTGAGAGGAGGAGAAGGAGTGGGAGAGAGGAGAAGGATTGAGGAGATGAGAGGAGAAGGAGTGGGAGAGAGGAGGAGAGGAGAATCA
>NC_060197.1:46879855-46902355 GCF_021184085.1 Oncorhynchus gorbuscha
GTCTCTCTCTGTATATCTGTCTCCCCCTGCATATCTTGCTCCCCCTGTATATCTTGCTCCCCCTGCATATCTTGCTCCCTCTCCATCTCTCTGTATATCTTGCTCCCTCTGTCTCTCCCTGCATATCTTGCTCCCTCTCTGTCTCTCCCTGTATATCTTGCTCCCCCTCTGTCTCTCTCTGTATATCTTGCTCCCTCTCCGTCTCTCTCTGTATATCTTGCTCCCCCTGTATATCTTGCTCCCCCTGTATATCTTGCTCTCCCTGTATATCTTGCTCCCCTGTCTCTCCCTGTCTTGCTCCCTCTCTGTCTCTCTCTGTATATCTTGCTCCCTCTCCGTCTCTCTCTGTATATCTTGCTCCCCCTGTATATCTTGCCCCCTGTATATCTTGCTCTCCCTGTATATCTTGCTCCCTCTGTCTCTCCCTGTATATCTTGCTCCCTCTGTCTCCCCCCCTGCATATCTTGCTCCCTCTCCGTCTCTCTCTGTATATCTTGCTCCCCCTGTATATCTTGCTCTCCCTGTATATCTTGCTCCCTCTGTCTCCCCCTGTCTCCCTCTGTCTCCCCCTGTATATCTTGCTCCCTCTGTCTCCCCCTGCATATCTTGCTCCCTCTCTGTCTCCCCCTGTATATCTTGCTCCCCCTCTTGTCTCTCCCTGTATATCTTGCTCCCGCTGTCTCTCCCTGTATATCTTGTCCCTCTCCGTCTCTCTCTGTATATCTTGCTCCCTCTGTCTCTCCTGTATATCTTGCTCCCCCTGTATATCTTGCTCCCCCTGTATATCTTGCTCCCTCTCAGTCTCCCCTGTATATCTTGCTCCCTCTCAGTCTCCCCCTGTATATCTTGCTCCCTCTGTCTCTCCCTGTATATCTTGCTCCCTCTCAGTCTCCCCCTGTATATCTTGCTCCCTCTCAGTCTCCCCCTGTATATCTTGCTCCCTCTGTCTCTCCCTGTATATCTTGCTCCCTCTCAGTCTCCCCTGTATATCTTGCTCCCTCTGTCTCTCCCTGTATATCTTGCTCCCTCTCAGTCTCCCCCTGTATATCTTGCTCCCTCTCAGTCTCCCCCTGTATATCTTGCTCCCTCTGTCTCTCCCTGTATATCTTGCTCCCTCTCAGTCTCCCCTGTATATCTTGCTCCCTCTGTCTCTCCCTGTATATCTTGCTCCCTCTCAGTCTCCCCCTGTATATCTTGCTCCCTCTCAGTCTCCCCTGTATATCTTGCTCCCTCTGTCTCTCCCTGTATATCTTGCTCCCTCTCAGTCTCCCCCTGTATATCTTGCTCCCTCTGTCTCTCCCTGTATATCTTGCTCCCTCTCCGTCTCTCCCTGTATATCTTGCTCCCTCTGTCTCTCCCTGTATATCTTGCTCCCTCTCCTCTCCCCCTGTATATCTTGCTCCCTCTGTCTCTCCCTGTATATCTTGCTCCCTCTCAGTCTCCCCCTGTCTTGCTCCCTGTCTCTCCCTGTATCTTGCTCCCTCTGTCTCTCCCTGTATATCTTGCTCCCTCTCTGTCTCTCCCTGTATATCTTGCTCCTCTCCCTGTCTCTGTCTCTCCCTGTATATCTTGCTCCCTCTGTCTCTCCCTGTATATCTTGCTCCCTCTGTCTCTCCCTGTATATCTTGCTCCCTCTGTCTATCTTGCTCCCTCTGTCTCTCCCTGTATATCTTGCTCCCTCTGTCTCTCCCTGTATATCTTGCTCCCTCTGTCTCTCCCTGTATATCTTGCTCCCTCTGTCTCTCCCTGTATATCTTGCTCCCTCTGTCTCTCCCTGTATATCTTGCTCCCTCTGTCTCTCCCTGTATATCTTGCTCCCTCTGTCTCTCCCTGTATATCTTGCTCCCTCTGTCTCTCCCTGTATATCTTGCTCCCTCTCCTCTCCCCCTGTATATCTTGCTCCCTCTGTCTCTCTCTGTATATCTTTCTCCCTCTGTCTCTCTCTGTATATCATGCATTAATCCTGCCTCCTTCCCTCACTCCCGTTTCCTTTGTTTGACTCGTCTTCTCTCCCTTCTGGTGGTACAGACAGACGGCAGCACGGCTGGCCAAAACATCACTCTGGGTGGGAGAGAGGAAGGGAGGAGGGAGGAAGGGAGGGAGGAAGGGAGGGAGGAAGGGGGGGGAGGGAGAGAGAGAGAGAGGGAGGGAGAGAGGGAGGGAGGGAGGAAGGGGGGAGACTAGAGAAAGAGAGGGGGGTATGCAATGAGACAGAGTGGGGGTCAAGGTGTATCAGTCGACACCTGCTGCCTTCCATCACACACACCGACACACACACCGACACACACACCGACACACACAACTGCTTATCGGGAATGTGCAGATACTAGAATAAAATACGCAGCTGAGAGTCTGTTTCCCCCAAGCTAAACCTGCTAACCCCACTGGGAAGAGAGATAAAATGAGACAGAGAAAATGGGAGTGGAGGAGAGAACGAGAGGGAGAGAGAAAATGAGACAGAGAAAACAAGAGTGGAGGAGAGAACGAGAGGAGAGAAAATGAGACAGAGAGAATGAGAGGGAGAGAGAAAATGGGTGTGGAGGAGAGAGGGAGAGGGAGAGAATGAGAGGGAGAGAGAAAATGGGTGTGGAGGAGAGAGGGAGAGAGAAAATGAGACAGAGAAAACGAGAGTGGAGGAGAGAACGAGAGGGAGAGAGAAAATGAGACAGAGAAAATGGGAGTGGAGGAGAGAACGAGAGGGAGAGAGAAAATGAGACAGAGAAAACAAGAGTGGAGGAGAGAACGAGAGGGAGAGAAAACGAGACAGAGAGAATGAGAGGGAGAGAGAAAATGGGTGTGGAGGAGAGAGGGAGAGGGAGAGAATGAGAGGGAGAGAGAAAATGGGTGTGGAGGAGAGAGGGAGAGAGAAAATGAGACAGAGAAAACGAGAGTGGAGGAGAGAACGAGAGGGAGAGAGAAAATGAGAGAGAAAATGGGAGTGGAGGAGAGAACGAGAGGGAGAGAATGAGAGGGAGAGAGAAAATGGGTGTGGAGGAGAGAGGGAGAGAGAAAATGAGACAGAGAAAACGAGAGTGGAGGAGAGAACGAGAGGGAGAGAGAAAATGAGAGTGGAGGAGAGAGGGAGAGGGAGAGAGAAAAACGAGACAGAGAAAATGAGAGTGGAGGAGAGAACGAGGGAGAGAAAATGAGACAGAGAGAACGAGAGTGGAGGAGAGAACGAGAGGAAAGAGAAAATGAGATTGGAGGAGAGAGGGAAAGGGAGAGACAAACGAGACAGAGAAAACGAGAGTGGAGGAGAGAAAATGGGAGTGGAGGAGAGAACGAGAGGGAGGAGAGAACGAGAGGAGGAGAGAACGAGAGGAGGAGAGAACGAGAGGGAGAAGAGAACGAGAGGGAGGAGAGAACGAGAGGGAGGAGAAACGAGAGGAGGAGAGAACGAGAGAGAGAAGAGAACGAGAGGAGAAGAGAACGAGAGGAGAGAGAACGAGAGGAGAGAGAGAACGAGAGGAGAGAGAACGGAGAGAGAGAGAAACGAGAGGGAGAGAGAGAACGAGAGGAGAGAGAGGAGAGGAGAGAGCGAACGAGAGGGAGGAGAGAACGAGAGGGAGAGAGAGAACGTGAGGGAGAGAGAGAACGAGAGGGAGGAGAGAACGAGAGGGAGGAGAGAACGAGAGGGAGGAGAGAACGAGAGGGAGGAGAGAACGAGAGGGAGAAGAGAACGAGAGGAAGAAGAGAAGAGAACGAGAGGTAGGAGAGAAGGAGAGGTAGGAGAGAAGGAGAGGTAGGAGAGAAGGAGAGGTAGGAGAGAACGAGAGGTAGGAGAGAACGAGAGGTAGGAGAGAACGAGAGGGAGGAGAGAACGAGAGGGAGAGAGAGAACGAGAGGGAGAGAGAGAACGAGAGGGAGGAGAGAATGAGAGGGAGGAGAGAACGAGAGTGGAGGAGAGAACGAGAGGGAGGAGAGAACGAGAGGGAGGAGAGAACGAGAGGGAGAGAGAGAACGAGAGGGAGAGAGAGAACGAGAGGAGGAGAGAAACGAGAGGGAGGAGAGAACGAGAGGGAGGAGAGAACGAGAGGGAGAGAGAGAACGAGATGGAGGAGGAAACGAGAGGGAGGAGGGAAACGAGAGGGAGGAGGGAACGAGAGGGAGGAGAGAACGAGAGGGAGAGAGAGAACGAGATGGAGGAGGGAACGAGAGGGGAGGAGAGAACGAGAGGGAGAGAGAGAACGAGATGGAGGAGGGAACGAGAGGGAGGAGAGAACGAGAGGGAGGAGAGAACGAGAGGAGGAGAAACGAGGGAACGAGAACGAGAGGAGGAGAGAACGAGAGGAGGAGAGAACGAGAGGAGAGAGAGAACGAGAGGAGGAGGAGAACGAGAGAGGAGAGAACGAGAGGAGAGAGAGAAACGAGATGGAGGAGGGAACGAGAGGAGGAGGAACGAGAGGGAGGAGGAACGAGAGGGAGGAGAGAACGAGAGGGAGAGAGAGAACGAGATGGAGGAGGGAACGAGAGGGAGGAGAGAACGAGAGGGAGAGAGAGAACGAGATGGAGGAGGAAACGAGAGGGAGGAGAGAACGAGAGGAGGAGAGAACGAGAGGGAGGAGAGAACGAGAGGAGGAGAGAACGAGAGGGAGGAGAGAACGAGAGGGAGGAGAGAAACGAGAGGAGGAGAGAACGAAGGAGGAGGAAGGAGAGGAGGAGAGAAACGAGAGGGAGGAGAAAGAACGAGAGGGAGGAGGAACGAGAGGGAGGAGAGAAGGAGGAGGAGAGAGAAAGCAGGATGAAGAACAGGATGATGAACATGTTCAGCAACAAAATCAGGAAATGACACGTAGCAGCTCAGGTTTATTTTTCCATCTGACCTTTAACCTCTTTTCATTTCAGTCCTTTCAATTCTTTATTTTCATTTCAGTCCTTTTTAGTCCTTTGGCAAAATCCAGAAATGATCATTTTTGACAAACACACCATTGAAGGGTTAAACATTTTTAGGAAGGTTTAAACCTGTTTAACCATGTGACCATGAGAGAGTGAATTCCTATCGGACCTTGTAGTCATAGCAGATAATATCCTAATCTTTGGTGACTTTAATATTCACATGGGAAAGTCCACAGACCCACTCCAAAAGGCTTTCAGAGCCATCATCGACTCAGTGGGTTTTGTCCAACATGTCTCTGGACCTACTCACTGTCAGTCATACGCTGGACCTAGTTTTGTCCCATGGAATAAATGTTGTGGATCTTAATGTTTTCCTCATAATCCTGGACTATCGGACCACCATTTTATTACGTTTGCAATTGCAACAAATAATCTGCTCAGACCCCAACCAAGGAACATCAAAAGTCGTGCTATAAATTCACAAACAACACAAAGATTCCTTGATGCCCTTCCAGACTCCCTCTGCCTACCCAAGAACATCAGAGGACAAAAATCAGTTAACCACCTAACTGAGGATCTCGATTTAACCTTTCGCAATACCCTAGATGCAGTTGCACCCCTAAAAACTAAAAACATTTCTCATAAGAAACTAGCTCCCTGGTACACAGAAAATACCCGAGCTCTGAAGCAAGCTTCAGAAAACTGGAACGGAAATGGCGCCACACCAAACTGGAAGTCTTCCGACTAGCTTGGAAAGACAGTACCGTGCAGTACCGAAGAGCCCTTACTGCTACTCCATCATCCTATTTTTCTAACTTAATTGAGGAAAATAAGAACAATCCGAAATTCCTTTTTGATACTGTCACAAAGCTAACTAAAAAGCAGCATTCCCCAAGAGAGGATGGCTTTCACTTTAGCAGTGATAAATTCATGAACTTCTTTGAGGAAAAGATTATGATTATTAGAAAGCAAATTACGGACTCCTCTTTAAATCTGCGTATTCCTTCAAGGCTCAGTTGTCCTGAGTCTGCACAACTCTCCCAGGACCTAGGATCAAGAGAGACGCTCAAGTGTTTTAGTACTAAATCTCTTGACACAATGATGAAAATAATCATGGCCTCTAAACCTTCAAGCTGCATACTGGACCCTATTCCAACTAAACTACTGAAAGAGCTGCTTCCTGTGCCTGGCCCTCCTATGTTGAACATAATAAACGTCTCTCTATCCACCGGATGTGTACCAAACTCACTAAAAGTGGCAGTAATAAAGCCTTTCTTGAAAAAGCCAAACCATGACCCAGAAAATATAAAAAACTATCGGCCTATATCTAATCTTCCTCTCAAACATTTGAGAAAAAACGCTGTTGCGCGGCAACAAATAATGTATATGAAATGCTTCGGTCTAAATGTTTGCTAATTTATAAAAAATTAAAAACTGAAATATTACATTTACATCAGTATTCAGACCCTTTACTCAGTGTTGAAGCACTTTTGGCATCAATTACAGCCTCCAGTCTATGATGTTACAAGCTTGGCACACCTGTACTTGGGGAGTTTCTCCCATTCTTCTCTGCAGATCCTCCCAAGCTCTGTCAGGTTGGATGGGGAGCGTCGCTGCACAGATATCTTCAGGTCTCTCCAGAGATGTTCGATCAGGCTCAAGTCCGGGCTCTGGCTGGGCCAGTTAAGGACATTCAGAGACTTGTACCGAAGCCACTCCTGCGTTGTCTTCAAATCAAATCAAAACTTAATTTGTCACATGCGCCGAATACAACAAGGGTAGACCTTACCGTGATATACAAGCCCTGGAGGAGGCTATATACAGGGTGTTACGGTACAGAGTCAATGTGGAGGCTATATACAGGGTGTTACTGGTACAGAGTCAATGTGGAGGCTATATACAGGGTGTTACGGTACAGAGTCAATGGGTGTTACGGTATAGTCAAGTGGAGGCTGTTAGTACAGGTTACAGAGTCAATGTGGAGGCTATATACAGGGTGTTACGGTACAGAGTCAATGTGGAGGCTATATACAGGGTGTTACGGTACAGAGTCAATGTGGAGGCTATATACAGGGTGTTATGGTACAGAGTCAATGTGGAGGCTATATACAGGGGTACCAGTACAGAGTCAATGTGGAGGCTATATACAGGGTATTACGGTACAGAGTCAATGTGGAGACTATATACAGGGGGTACCGGTACAGAGTCAGTGTGGAGACTATATACAGGGGGTACCGGTACAGAGTCCGTGTGGAGGCTATATACAGGGGGTTACCGGTACAGAGTCAATGTGGAGGCTATATACAGGGGGTACCGGTACAGAGTCAGTGTGGAGGCTATATACAGGGTGTTACGGTACAGAGTCAATGTGGAGGCTATATACAGGGGGTACCGGTACAGAGTCAATGTGGAGGCTATATACAGGGGTACCGGTACAGAGTCAATGTGGAGACTATATACAGGGGTACCGGTACAGAGTCAATGTGGAGGCTATATACAGGGTGTGACGGTACAGAGTCAATGTGGAGGCTATATACAGGGTGTGACGGTACAGAGTCAATGTGGAGACTATATACAGGGGGTACCGGTACAGAGTCAATGTGGAGGCTATATACAGGGTATTACGGTACAGAGTCAATGTGGAGACTATATACAGGGGGTACCGGTACAGAGTCAGTGTGGAGACTATATACAGGATATTATGGTACAGAGTCAATGTGGAGGCTATATACAGGGGGTACCGGTACAGAGTCCGTGTGGAGGCTATATACAGGGGGTTACCGGTACAGAGTCAGTGTGGAGGCTATATACAGGGGGTACCGGTACAGAGTCAATGTGGAGGCTATATACAGGGGGTACCGGTACAGAGTCCGTGTGGAGGCTATATACAGGGGGTACCGGTACAGAGTCAATGTGGAGGCTATATACAGGGGGTACCGGTACAGAGTCAATGTGGAGGCTATATACAGGGGGTACTGGTACTGAGTCAGTGTGGAGGGGTACAGGTTAGTCGAGGTAATATGTACATCAACTGTAGGCGAAGTGACTATGTAACAGCGAGTAGCAGCAGTGTACAAGAGAAAGGGGAGGGGGGGGTCAATGTAAATTGTCCGGTGGCGATTTTTATGAATTGTTCAGCAGGGTCACTTGGGGGTCATCACAGTCCAAAAGCTGTTGAGGAGCCTCTTACTTACTGACTTTTTTGTCCCCATGAGGAAATTTTGTTGCAGTGTCATGTACACGTTTAAAGTGGCGTTTAAATACAAAACAAGATTGACAATACAACTTTCATAACGGTATGTTTGTTCTTAGACTTGGTGCTCCGGTACCACTTGGGTCCTGGATGACAGGATGTACCACTTGGGTCCTGGATGACAGGATGTACCACTTGGGTCCTGGATGACAGGATGTACCACTTGGGTCCTGGATGACAGGATGTACCACTTGGGTCCTGGATGACAGGATGTACCACTGATGACAGGATGTACCACTTGGTCCTGGATGACAGGATGTACCACTGGGTCCTGGATGACAGGATGTACCACTTGGGTCCTGGATGACAGGATGTACCACTTGGGTCCTGGATGACAGGATGTACCACTTGGGTCCTGGATGACAGGATGTACCACTTGGGTCCTGGATGACAGGATCCTGGATGACAGGATGTACCACTTGGGTCCTGGATGACAGGATGTACCACTTGGGTCCTGGATGACAGGATGTACCACTTGGGTCCTGGATGACAGGATGTACCACTTGGGTCCTGGATGACAGGATGTACCACTTGGGTCCTGGATGACAGGATGGGTCCTGGATGACAGGATGTGGGTCCTGGATGACAGGATGTACCACTTGGGTCCTGGATGACAGGATGGATGACAGGATGTACGACTTGGGTCCTGGATGACAGGATGTACCACTTGGGTCCTGGATGACAGGATGTACCACTTGGGTCTTGACAGTCCTGGATGACAGGATGTACCACTTGGGTCCTGGATGACAGGATGTACACTTGGGTCCTGGATGACAGGATGTACCACTGGGTCCTGGATGACGATGTACCACTGGGTCCTGGATGACAGGATGTACCACTTGGGTCCTGGATGACAGGATGTACCACTTGGGTCCTGGATGACAGGATGTACCACTGGATGACAGGTCCTGGATGACAGGATGTACGACTTGGGTCCTGGATGACAGGATGTACCACTTGGGTCCTGGATGACAGGATGTACCTTGGGTCCTGGATGACAGGATGTACCACTTGGGTCCTGGATGACAGGATCCTGGATGACAGGATGTACCACTTGGGTCCTGGATGACAGGATGTACCACTTGGGTCCTGGATGACTGTGGGTCCTGGATGACAGGATGTACCACTTGGGTCCTGGATGACAGGATGTACCACTTGGGTCCTGGATGACAGGATGTGGGTCCTGGATGACAGGATGTACCACTTGGGTCCTGGATGACAGGATGTACCACTTGGGTCCTGGATGACAGGATGTACCACTTGGGTCCTGGATGACAGGATGTACCACTTGGGTCCTGGATGACAGGATGTACCACTTGGGTCCTGGATGACAGGATGTACCACTTGGGTCCTGGATGACAGGATGTACCACTTGGGTCCTGGATGACAGGATGTACCACTTGGGTCCTGGATGACAGGATGTCCTGGATGACAGGATGTACTGTACCACTGGGACAGGATCCTGGATGACAGGATGTACCACTTGGGTCCTGGATGACAGGATGTACCACTTGGGTCCTGGATGACAGGATGTACCACTTGGGTCCTGGATGACAGGATGACAGGATGTACCACTTGGGTCCTGGATGACAGGATGTACCACTTGGGTCCTGGATGACAGGATGTACCACTTGGGTCCTGGATGACAGGATGTACCACTTGGGTCCTGGATGACAGGATGTACCACTTGGGTCCTGGATGACAGGATGTACCACTGGGTCCTGGATGACAGGTCCTGGATGACAGGATGTACCACTTGGGTCCTGGATGACAGGATGTACCACTTGGGTCCTGGATGACAGGATACGACTTGGGTCCTGGATGACAGGATGTACCACTTGGATGTACCACTTGGGTCCTGGATGACAGGATGTACGACTTGGGTCCTGGATGACAGGATGTACCACTTGGGTCCTGGATGACTGTACCACTTCCTGGATGACAGGATGTACCACTTGGGTCCTGGATGACAGGATGTACCACTTGGGTCCTGGATGACAGGATGTACGACTTGGGTCCTGGATGACAGGTTGTACGGCCCCTCAGCAGGGAAGAAGCCACTGCTCCAAAACCGCCTTAAAAAGCCAGACTACGGTATGCTACTGCACATGAGGACAAACATTGTACTTTTTGGAGAAATGTCCTCTGGTCTGATGAAACAAAAATATAACTGTTTGGCCATAATGATCTTCTTTTGGTGCCTTTTCCAGTATAAATAACACATGGAATCATGTCGTCAAAAAAAACTGTTAAACAAATCCCAACTCCCAATTACGGACGGATGTGATATAGCCTGGATTCGAACCAGGGACTGTAGTGACGCCTCTTGCACTGAGATGCCTTAGATTGCTGTGTCCATGTGTGTGTGTGTTAACTGTTTAACTGTACTAGAATGCTTAAAAAAATATAATTATATAAATTATATAAATTATAAATATTGATTATCGCGGTGTCGCTATCGGGTTTTTTTTGTGCAAGACAAATATCAGACATCGGTATTGGACAAAAATGTATCGGTGCATCACTAGTGCTCAGCATATGTGGGAACTCCTTCAAGACTGTTAGAAAAAGCATTCCAGGTGAAGCTGGTTGAGAGAATGCCAAGAGTGTGCAAAGCTGTGTAGGAAATCGTAAAAATAAAGAAAATATCCTTGGTGTAGGTGTGTCCAAACTTTTGACTGGTACTGTATATACACATTATATATATACATATATATACATACACACCCTCATTCGTTCTCTCCTATGTAAGCTGTTGACACACCTAAACTGGTGGAGGCCTTTAACCAGTCTATACAGGCACACAATATTACCATGAATCAAACCTCATGACACATGAAATCAAACACACACACACACACACACACACTTAGTCAGTCAGTGCTGAGTCATTCTAACAGAAACAGGAAGTGTGTGAGTTCACATGTTACATTCCTGGGTCACAGGACATCGTATACTGCTACACCGGGGTCATTCATTCCTGAGGCGTTACATCTTTGTTTTGGTCACAGAGTGTTCATGTGTGAGTGCCATCATGAAGTCTAAAACAGAGGTTTAAGAGGTATGTTAAGTGTGTGTGTGTGTGTGTGTGTGTGTGTGTGTGTGTGTGTGTGTGTGTGTGTGTGTGTGTGTGTGTGTGTGTGTGTGTGTGTGTGTGTGTGTGTGTGTGTGTGTGTGTGTGTGTGTGTGTGTGTGTGTGTGTGTGTGTGTGTGTGTGTGTGTGTGTGAGACCACAGCAACTTCGCTCTTTTCCCCTCTTCTGTTTCCAAATTTTCCTCCCTTCTTTTATGTTTTACTGCCTTACTTATTTCTGGCCAAACCTCCCCTCTCTCCCATCTCCACCCCCTCTCCTATTGCCACCCCCGTCTCCTCCACCCCCTCTCCTCTCTCCACCCCCTCTCCCCTCTCCACCCCGGCTCCTATCTCCACCCCCAGCTCCTCTCTCCACCCCCTCTCCCATCTCCACCCCCTCTCCTCTCTCCACCCCCTCTCCTCTCTCCACCCCCTCTCCCCTCTCCACCCCCTCTCCCCTCTCCACCCCCTCTCCCCTCTCCACCCCCTTCTCCTCTCTCCACCCCCTTCTCCTCTCTCCACCCCCTTCTCCTCTCTCCACCCCTCTTCTCCTCTCTCCACCCCTCTCCACCCAGCTGGTTTACTGTCTCTCTCCCTCTCCATCCAGCTGGTCTACTGTCTGTTCCTCCCTCCATCCAGCTGGTCTACTGTCTCTCTCTCTCACTCTCTCTCCATCCAGCTGGTCCAGCTGGTCTACTGTCTGTCTCTCACTCCATCCAGCTGGTCTACTGTTTCCCTCTCTCTCTCCATCCAGCTGGTCTACTGTCTCTCGCTCTCTCTCCATCCAGCTGGTCTACTGTCTCTCTCTCTCTCTCCATCCAGCTGGTCTACCGTCTCTCTCTCTCTCTCCATCCAGCTGGTCTACCGTCTCTCTCTCTCCCCTCTCTCTCTCCATCCAGCTGGTCTACTGTCTCTCTCTCTCTCTCCATCCAGCTGGTCTACTGTCTGTCTCTCTCCATCCAGCTGGTCTACTGTCTCTCTCTCTCCATCCAGCTGGTCTACTGTCTCTCTCTCTCTCCATCCAGCTGGTCTACTGTCTGTCTCTCTCTCCATCCAGCCGGTCTACTATCTGTCTACTACCCCCTCTCTCTCTCTCCACCCCCTCTCCTCTCTCCACCCCCTCTCCCCTCTCCACCCCCTCTCCCTCTCCACCCCCTCTCCTCTCTCCACCCCCTTCTCCTCTCTCCATCCCCTTCTCTCTCCACCCCTTCTCCTCTCTCCACCCCCTCTCCTCTCTCCACCCCTCTCCACCCAGCTGGTTTACTGTCTCTCTCCCTCTCCATCCAGCTGGTCTACTGTCTGTTCCTCCCTCCATCCAGCTGGTCCAGCTGGTCTACTGTCTGTCTCTCACTCCATCCAGCTGGTCTACTGTTTCCCTCTCTCTCTCCATCCAGCTGGTCTACTGTCTCTCGCTCTCTCTCCATCTAGCTGGTCTACTGTCTCTCTCTCTCTCTCTCCATCCAGCTGGTCTACTGTCTGTCTCTCTCTCTCCATCCAGCTGGTCTACTGTCTCTCTCTCTCTCTCCATCCAGCTGGTCTACTGTCTGTCTCTCTCCATCCAGCTGGTCTACTGTCTCTCTCTCTCCATCCAGCTGGTCTACTGTCTCTCTCTCTCCATCCAGCTGGTCTACTGTCTCTCTCTCTCCAATCAGCTGGTCTACTGTCTCTCTCTCTCTCTCCATCCAGCTGGTCTACTGTCTCTCTCTCTCTCCATCCAGCTGGTCTACTGTCTGTCTCTCTCTCCATCCAGCCGGTCTACTATCTGTCTGTCTGTCTGTCTCTCTCTCTCTCCATCCAGCAGGTCTACTGTCTGTCTGTCTGTCTGTCTGTCTGTCTCTCCATCCAGCCGGTCTTAGTACTACTGTGTTTCTGTGGAAGCATGTCTGTATTCAGGCAATAGATCCACAGGTAACTCCCTCCCTCCCTCCTTCCCTTCCTCTCTTTCTCTGAACCGTAGCTGTAAATCCCTGCTAGGAATAGAATGTGGGTCATTGCCAGCTCAGAATCCCCCCCCACACACACAGCAGAACCCAACTGTAGCTGTAAACTAAAGCACCCCAGTATTGTGTGTATAATGCAACATAATGGGTTTATGCCTCGTCATCGACTGATTGATTACTGGAAATGACTCATTAATTTTAACACATCTTCCATTGATTAGAAAGCTTCCCTTCCCTCTACAAGTCAAATCAAACTTTATTATTCACATGCGCCGAATACAACAAGTGTCGACCTTACCGTGAAATGCTTACTAACAAGCCCTTAACCAACAGTGCAAATCAAGAATCAAGTTAAGAAAATATTTACCAAATAAACTGAAGTTAAAAAAATTTGATTTTAAAAAAGTAACACAATAAAATAAGAATAACGAGGCTATATACAGGGTGTACCAGTATGGAGTCAATGTGGAGGCTATACACAGGGTGTACCAGTATGGAGTCAATGTGGAGGCTATATACAGGGTGTACCAGTATGGAGTCAATGTGGAGGCTATATACAGGGTGTACCAGTATGGAGTCAATGTGGAGGCTATATACAGGGGGTACCAGTATGGAGTCAATGTGGAGGCTATATACAGGGTGTACCAGTATGGAGTCAATGTGGAGGCTATATACAGGGTGTACCAGTATGGAGTTAATGTGGAGGCTATATACAGGGTGTACCAGTACAGAGTCAATGTGGAGGCTATATACAGGGTGTACCAGTATGGAGTCAATGTGGAGGCTATATACAGGGTGTACCAGTATGGAGTCAATGTGGAGGCTATATACAGGGTGTTACAGTATGGAGTCAATGTGGAGGCTATATACAGGGTGTACCAGTATGGAGTCAATGTGGAGGCTATATACAGGGTGTACCAGTATGGAGTCAATGTGGAGGCTATATACAGGGTGTACCAGTATGGAGTCAATGTGGAGGCTATATACAGGGTGTACCAGTATGGAGTCAATGTGGAGGCTATATACAGGGTGTACCAGTATGGAGTCAATGTGGAGGCTATACACAGGGTGTTACAGTATGGAGTCAATGTGGAGGCTATATACAGGGTGTACCAGTATGGAGTCAATGTGGAGGCTATATACAGGGGGTACCAGTATGGAGTCAATGTGGAGGCTATATACAGGGTGTACCAGTATGGAGTCAATGTGGAGGCTATATACAGGGTGTACCAGTATGGAGTCAATGTGGAGGCTATATACAGGGTGTACCAGTATGGAGTCAATGTGGAGGCTATATACAGGGTGTTACAGTATGGAGTCAATGTGGAGGCTATATACAGGGTGTACCAGTATGGAGTCAATGTGGAGGCTATATACAGGGGGTACCAGTATGGAGTCAATGTGGAGGCTATATACAGGGTGTACCAGTATGGAGTCAATGTGGAGGCTATATACAGGGTGTACCAGTATGGAGTCAATGTGGAGGCTATATACAGGGTGTACCAGTATGGAGTCAATGTGGAGGCTATATACAGGGTGTACCAGTATGGAGTCAATGTGGAGGCTATATACAGGGTGTACCAGTATGGAGTCAATGTGGAGGCTATATACAGGGTGTTACAGTATGGAGTCAATGGGGAGGCTATATACAGGGTGTACCAGTATGGAGTCAATGTGGAGGCTATATACAGGGGGTACCAGTATGGAGTCAATGTGGAGGCTATATACAGGGGGTACCAGTATGGAGTCAATGTGGAGGCTATATACAGGGGGTACCAGTATGGAGTCAATGTGGAGGCTATATACAGGGGTATGGAGTACCAGTATGGAGTCAATGTGGAGGCTATATACAGGGGGTACCAGTATGGAGTCAATGTGGAGGCTATATACAGGGGGTACCAGTATGGAGTCAATGTGGAGGCTATATACAGGGGGTACCAGTATGGAGTCAATGTGGAGGCTATATACAGGGGTATGTACCAGTATGGAGTCAATGTGGAGGCTATATACAGGGTGTACCAGTATGGAGTCAATGTGGAGGCTATATACAGGGTGTACCAGTATGGAGTCAATGTGGAGGCTATATACAGGGGTACCAGTATGGAGTCAATGTGGAGGCTATATACAGGGGGTACCAGTATGGAGTCAATGTGGAGGCTATATACAGGGGTACCAGTATGGAGTCAATGTGGAGGCTATATACAGGGGGTACCAGTATGGAGTCAATGTGGAGGCTATATACAGGGGTACCAGTATGGAGTCAATGTGGAGGCTATATACAGGGGGTACCAGTGGAGGCTATATACAGGGTGTACCAGTATGGAGTCAATGTGGAGGCTATATACAGGGTGTACCAGTATGGAGTCAATGTGGAGGCTATATACAGGGTGTACCAGTATGGAGTCAATGTGGAGGCTATATACAGGGTGTACCAGTATGGAGTCAATGTGGAGGCTATATACAGGGTGTACCAGTATGGAGTCAATGTGGAGGCTATATACAGGGTGTACCAGTATGGAGTCAATGTGGAGGCTATATACAGGGTGTACCAGTATGGAGTCAATGTGGAGGCTATATACAGGGTGTACCAGTATGGAGTCAATGTGGAGGCTATATACAGGGTGTACCAGTATGGAGTCAATGTGGAGGCTATATACAGGGTGTACCAGTATGGAGTCAATGTGGAGGCTATATACAGGGTGTACCAGTATGGAGTCAATGTGGAGGCTATATACAGGGTATGTACCAGTATGGAGTCAATGTGGAGGCTATATACAGGGTGTACCAGTATGGAGTCAATGTGGAGGCTATATACAGGGTGTACCAGTATGGAGTCAATGTGGAGGCTATATACAGGGTGTTACAGTATGGAGTCAATGTGGAGGCTATATACAGGGTGTACCAGTATGGAGTCAATGTGGAGGCTATATACAGGGTGTACCAGTATGGAGTCAATGTGGAGGCTATATACAGGGTGTACCAGTATGGAGTCAATGTGGAGGCTATATACAGGGTGTACCAGTATGGAGTCAATGTGGAGGCTATATACAGGGTGTACCAGTATGGAGTCAATGTGGAGGCTATATACAGGGTGTACCAGTATGGAGTCAATGTGGAGGCTATATACAGGGTGTACCAGTATGGAGTCAATGTGGAGGCTATATACAGGGTGTTACAGTATGGAGTCAATGTGGAGGCTATATACAGGGTGTACCAGTATGGAGTCAATGTGGAGGCTATATACAGGGTGTACCAGTATGGAGTCAATGTGGAGGCTATATACAGGGGTACCAGTATGGAGTCAATGTGGAGGCTATATACAGGGGTACCAGTATGGAGTCAATGTGGAGGCTATATACAGGGGGTACCAGTATGGAGTCAATGTGGAGGCTATATACAGGGGTACCAGTATGGAGTCAATGTGGAGGCTATATACAGGGGGTACCAGTATGGAGTCAATGTGGAGGCTATATACAGGGGGTACCAGTATGGAGTCAATGTGGAGGCTATATACAGGGGGTACCAGTATGGAGTCAATGTGGAGGCTATATACAGGGGGTACCAGTATGGAGTCAATGTGGAGGCTATATACAGGGTGTACCAGTATGGAGTCAATGTGGAGGCTATATACAGGGTGTACCAGTATGGAGTCAATGTGGAGGCTATATACAGGGTGTACCAGTATGGAGTCAATGTGGAGGCTATATACAGGGGGTACCAGTATGGAGTCAATGTGGAGGCTATATACAGGGGGTACCAGTATGGAGTCAATGTGGAGGCTATATACAGGGGGTACCAGTATGGAGTCAATGTGGAGGCTATATACAGGGGGTACCAGTATGGAGTCAATGTGGAGGCTATATACAGGGGGTACCAGTATGGAGTCAATGTGGAGGCTATATACAGGGGGTACCAGTATGGAGTCAATGTGGAGGCTATATACAGGGGGTACCAGTATGGAGTCAATGTGGAGGCTATATACAGGGTGTACCAGTATGGAGTCAATGTGGAGGCTATATACAGGGTGTACCAGTATGGAGTCAATGTGGAGGCTATATACAGGGGGTACCAGTATGGAGTCAATGTGGAGGCTATATACAGGGGTACCAGTATGGAGTCAATGTGGAGGCTATATACAGGGGGTACCAGTATGGAGTCAATGTGGAGGCTATATACAGGGGTACAATGTGGAGGCTATATACAGGGGGTACCAGTATGGAGTCAATGTGGAGGCTATATACAGGGGGTACCAGTATGGAGTCAATGTGGAGGCTATATACAGGGGGTACCAGTATGGAGTCAATGTGGAGGCTATATACAGGGGGTACCAGTATGGAGTCAATGTGGAGGCTATATACAGGGTGTACCAGTATGGAGTCAATGTGGAGGCTATAAACAGGGGGTACCAGTATGGAGTCAATGTGGAGGCTATATACAGGGTGTTACAGTATGGAGTCAATGTGGAGGCTATATACAGGGTGTTACAGTATGGAGTCAATGTGGAGGCTATATACAGGGGGTACCAGTATGGAGTCAATGTGGAGGCTATATACAGGGTGTTATGGTACAGAGTCAATGTGGAGGCTATATACAGGGTGTTATGGTACAGAGTCAATGTGGAGGCTATATACAGGGTGTTATGGTACAGAGTCAATGTGGAGGCTATACACAGGGTGTTATGGTACAGAGTCAGTGTGGAGGCTATATACAGGGTATTACGGTACAGAGTCAATGTGGAGGCTATATACAGGGTATTACGGTACAGAGTCAATGTGGAGACTATATACAGGGTATTACGGTACAGAGTCAATGTGGAGACTATATACAGGGTATTACGGTACAGAGTCAATGTGGAGGCTATATACAGGGTATTACGGTACAGAGTCAATGTGGAGACTATATACAGGGTATTACGGTACAGAGTCAATGTGGAGGCTATATACAGGGTGTTATGGTACAGAGTCAATGTGGAGGCTATATACAGGGTGTTATGGTACAGTCAATGTGGAGGCTATATACAGGGTGTTATGGTACAGAGTCAATGTGGAGGCTATATACAGGGTGTTATGGTACAGAGTCAATGTGGAGGCTATATACAGGGTATTATGGTACAGAGTCAATGTGGAGGCTATATACAGGGTGTTACGGTACAGAGTCAATGTGGAGGCTATATACAGGGTGTTACGGTACAGAGTCAATGTGGAGGCTATATACAGGGTGTTATGGTACAGAGTCAATGTGGAGGCTATATACAGGGTGTTATGGTACAGAGTCAATGTGGAGGCTATATACAAGGGGTACCAGTATGGAGTCAATGAGGAGGCTGTATACAGGGTGTTATGGTACAGAGTCAATGTGGAGGCTATATACAGGGGGTACCAGTATGGAGTCAATGTGGAGGCTATATACAGGGTGTTATGGTACAGAGTCAGTGTGGAGGCTATACACAGGGTGTACCAGTATGGAGTCAATGTGGAGGCTATATACAGGGTGTACCAGTACGGAGTCAATGTGGAGGCTATATACAGGGGGTACCAGTATGGAGTCAATGTGGAGGCTATATACAGGGTGTTATGGTACAGAGTCAATGTGGAGGCTATAAACAGGGGGTACTTGTACAGAGTCAATGTGGAGGCTATATACAGGGTATTACGGTACAGAGTCAATGTGGAGGCTATATACAGGGTGTTATGGTACAGAGTCAATGTGGAGGCTATATACAGGGTGTTATGGTACAGAGTCAATGTGGAGGCTATATACAGGGTGTTATGGTACAGAGTCAATGTGGAGGCTATATACAGGGGTGTACCAGTATGGAGTCAATGTGGAGGCTATATACAGGGTGTACCAGTATGGAGTCAATGTGGAGGCTATATACAGGGTGTTATGGTACAGAGTCAATGTGGAGGCTATATACAGGGGGTACCAGTATGGAGTCAATGTGGAGGCTATATACAGGGTGTTATGGTACAGAGTCAGTGTGGAGGCTATACACAGGGTGTACCAGTATGGAGTCAATGTGGAGGCTATATACAGGGTGTTACGGTACAGAGTCAATGTGGAGGCTATACACAGGGTGTACCAGTATGGAGTCAATGTGGAGGCTATATACAGGGTGTACCAGTACGGAGTCAATGTGGAGGCTATATACAGGGGGTACCAGTATGGAGTCAATGTGGAGGCTATATACAGGGTGTTATGGTACAGAGTCAATGTGGAGGCTATAAACAGGGGGTACTTGTACAGAGTCAATGTGGAGGCTATATACAGGGGGTACTTGTACAGAGTCAATGTGGAGGCTATATACAGGGTGTTATGGTACAGAGTCAATGTGGAGGCTATATACAGGGTGTTATGGTACAGAGTCAATGTGGAGGCTATATACAGGGTGTTATGGTACAGAGTCAATGTGGAGGCTATATACAGGGGGTACCAGTATGGAGTCAATGTGGAGGCTATATACAGGGTGTTATGGTACAGAGTCAATGTGGAGGCTATATACAGGGTGTTATGGTACAGAGTCAATGTGGAGGCTATATACAGGGTGTTATGGTACAGAGTCAATGTGGAGGCTATATACAGGGGGTACCAGTATGGAGTCAATGTGGAGGCTATATACAGGGTGTACCAGTATGGAGTCAATGTGGAGGCTATATACAGGGTGTTATGGTACAGAGTCAATGTGGAGGCTATATACAGGGGGTACCAGTATGGAGTCAATGTGGAGGCTATATACAGGGTGTTATGGTACAGAGTCAGTGTGGAGGCTATACACAGGGTGTACCAGTATGGAGTCAATGTGGAGGCTATATACAGGGTGTACCAGTACGGAGTCAATGTGGAGGCTATATATAGGGTGTTACGGTACAGAGTCAATGTGGAGGCTATATATAGGGTGTTACGGTACAGAGTCAATGTGGAGGCTATATATAGGGTGTTACGGTACAGAGTCAATGTGGAGGCTATATACAGGGTGTTACGGTACAGAGTCCATGTGGAGGCTATATACAGGGGGTACCAGTACAGAGTCAATGTGGAGGCTATATACAGGGGGTACCAGTATGGAGTCAATGTGGAGGCTATATACAGGGTGTACCAGTACGGAGTCAATGTGGAGGCTATAAACAGGGGGTACTTGTACAGAGTCAATGTGGAGGCTATATACAGGGGGTACCAGTACGGAGTCAATGTGGAGGCTATAAACAGGGGGTACTTGTACAGAGTCAATGTGGAGGCTATATACAGGGGGTACTTGTACAGAGTCAATGTGGAGGCTGTATACAGGGGGTACTGGTACAGAGTCAATGTGGAGACTATATACAGGGTGTACTGGTACAGAGTCAATGTGGAGGCTATATACAGGGGGTACTGGTACAGAGTCAGTGTGCGGGGGTACAGGTTAGAGGTCATTTGTAGGTAGAGGTGAAGTGACTATGCATAGATAATAAACATGGTGTAGCAGCAGTATACAAAATAAATGTAAATTGTCCAGAGGACGGGATTATATATGAGTGACTTGACTCATATTATTTAGGCTAATGGGATATAGTTGAGTTAGGCTACAGGTTAGAGGCTACAGGTTAGAGGATACAGGTTAGAGGCTACAGGTTAGAGGCTACAGGTTACAGGTTAGAGGCTACAGGTTACAGGTTAGAGGCTACAGGTTACGGGCTACAGGTTAGAGGCTACAGGTTACGGGCTACAGGTTAGAGGCTACAGGTTAGAGGCTACAGGTTAGAGGCTACAGGCTACAGGTTAGAGGCTACAGGTTACGGGCTACAGGTTAGAGGCTACAGGTTAGAGGCTACAGGTTAGAGGCTACAGGTTAGAGACTACAGGCTACAGGTTAGAGGCTACAGGCTACAGGTTAGAGGCTACAGGTTAGCTACAGGTGACGGGCTACAGGTTAGAGGCTACAGGTTACGGGCTACAGGCTACAGGTTAGAGGCTACAGGTTAGAGGCTACAGGTTAGAGGATACAGGTTAGAGGCTACAGGTTACAGGTTAGAGGCTACAGGTTACAGGTTAGAGGCTACAGGTTACGGGCTACAGGTTAGAGGCTACAGGTTACGGGCTACAGGTTAGAGGCTACAGGTTAGAGGCTACAGGTTAGAGGCTACAGGTTAGAGGCTACAGGCTACAGGTTAGAGGCTACAGGTTACGGGCTACAGGTTAGAGGCTACAGGTTAGAGGCTACAGGTTAGAGGCTACAGGTTAGAGACTACAGGCTACAGGTTAGAGGCTACAGGCTACAGGTTAGAGGCTACAGGTTAGCTACAGGTTACGGGCTACAGGTTAGAGGCTACAGGTTACGGGCTACAGGCTACAGGTTAGAGGCTACAGGTTAGAGGCTACGGGCTACAAGCTACATGTTACAGGCTACAGGTTAGAGGCTACAGGTTACGGGCTACAGGTTACGGGCTACAGGTTACGGGCTACAGGCTACAGATTACAGGCTAACAGGTTAGAGGCTACAGGCTAGAGGCTACAGGTTAGAGACTATAGGCTACAGGTTAGAGGCTATAGGCTACAGGTTAGAGGCTATAGGCTACAGGTTAGAGGCTACAGGCTAGAGGCTATAGGCTACAGGTTAGAGGCTATAGGCTACAGGTTAGAGGCTATAGGCTACAGGTTAGAGGCTATAGGCTACAAGTTAGAGGCTATAGGCTACAGGTTAGAGGTTACAGGCTACAGATTAGAGGCTACAGGCTACAGGTTAGAGGCTACAGGCTACAGGTTAGAGGCTATAGGCTACAGGTTTTTTGGCTATAGGTTACAGGCTACAAATTACAGGCTACATGTTACAGGCTCCAGGTTACAGGTTAGAAGCTACATGTTACAGGCCTAATAGAAAGGTCATGTCATGCTATGATGACACTGTGATGTTTAGTCTTAATCTATTCCTGATTACAGCCACGTTGTTCAACTTTCACATGAAATACCAGATAAACTGATTATTAGACCTGGGGAGAATCTGGGGGGAATCTGGGGGGAATCGATAGATTCAAGTAGTTCATTACAGTAGCCTTTATGACCTCAAATTGTCACCCTATTCAATAGGACACTCCTTTTAATCATAGCCCCTATTACACCAAGTCAAAAGTAGTGCACTATATAGGGTGGGTAGGATTTGCGACATTCAACCTAATCGTTGTGTTATTTATTTATCGGTATCTCACCTCACAGTCGTAAAGATCCGTTAGCTGATCGATTATCCATTCCTCCAGATTCAGTCTCTTTCTCAATTCTTTTCGGTCATATTTCACGGTTACTCGTCCTTGCTTCCGAACAGGGGTCTCCGGTTCTTCGGTGGAACCGGCAGCTGCCGTCTGGAAATATACCCGGGGTTGAGGACTCGTCTCTGGGCTGGTAACCGCAGCCATGATCTGTCGGCTGAAG
>NC_060197.1:46909855-46925278 GCF_021184085.1 Oncorhynchus gorbuscha
TAATGGTGAAGTCAACCTGCTGTTGATGGAAGCTAATGGTGAAGTCAACCTGCTGTTGATGGTAGCCAGCTAATGGTGAAGTCAACCAGCTGTTGATGGAAGCTAATGGTGAAGTCAACGTGTTGATGGTAGCCAGCAGGTGTGTCTCATTTTAAACCATTTCATGTGTCTGAAGGACCCGTTTCTCAGTAGGGAGGATGGAGAGAGGGGCGGTAAGGAGTCATTATGCTCAGCTGTGCCTCACAAGTAATACAACTAATTATATATTACCAGTGTGATCATATGCAGAGCATTGGGAAAGTATTCAGACCCCTGGACTTTTTACACATTTTGTTACACTACAGCCTTGTTCTAAATTATTAATTAAATACATGTTTTTCATTCAGCAATCTACACACAATACCTCTATGATGACATCACAATACCCCTATAATGACATCACAATACCCCATCATGACATCACAATACCCCATCATGACATCACAATACCCCATCATGACATCACAATACCCCATCATGACATCACAATACCCCATCATGACATCACAATACCCCATCATGACAAAACAAAAACAGGTTAGACATTTTTGCAAATGTATTAAAAATAAATACCAGAAATACCTTATTTACATAAGTATTCAGACCCTTTGCTATGAGACTCTAAATTGAGCTCAGGTGCATCCTGTTTCCATTGATCATCCTTGAGATGTTTCTAGAACTTGATTGGAGTCCACCTGTGGTAAATTCAATTGATTAAGCATAATTTGGAAAGGCACACATCTGTCTATATAAGGTCCCACAGTCGACAGTGCATGTCAGAGCAAAAACCAAGCCATGAGGTCAAAGGAATTGTCTGAGACAGGATTGTGTCGAGGCACAGATCTGGGGAAGGGGACCAAAACATTTCTGCAGCATTGAAGGTCCCCGAGAACACAGTGGCCTCCATCATTCTGCAGCATTGAAGGTCCCCGAGAACACAGGGGCCTCCATCATTCTGCAGCATTGAAGGTCCCCGAGAACACAGGGGCCTCCATCATTCTGCAGCATTGAAGGTCCCCAAGAACACAGGGGCCTCCATCATTCTGCAGCATTGAAGGTCCCCAAGAACACAGGGGCCTCCATCATTCTGCAGCATTGAAGGTCCCCAAGAACACAGTGGCCTCCATCATTCTGCAGCATTGAAGGTCCCCAAGAATACAGTGGCCTCCATCATTCTGCAGCATTGAAGGTCCCCAAGAACACAGTGGCTCCCACATTCTTAAATGGAAGAAGTTTGGAACCACCAAGACTTTTCCTAGAGCTGGCCGCCTGGCCAAACTGAGCAATCGGGGGAGAAGGGCCTTGGTCAGGGAGGTGACCAGGAACCTGATAGTCTCTCTGACAGAGCTCCAGAGTTCCTCTGTGGAGATGGGAGAACCTTCCAGGAGGACAACCATCTCTGCAACACTCGATCAATCAGGCCTTTATGGTAGAGTGGCCAGACAGAAGCCACTCCTCAGTAAAAGGCACATGACAGCCTGCTTGGAGTTTGCCAAAAGGCACCTAAAGACTCTCAGACCGTAATAAACAATATTCTCTGGTCTGATGAAACCAAGATTGAAATCTTTGGCCTGAATGCCAAGCGTCACATCTGGAGAAAACATGGCACCATCCCTACGCTGAAGCATGGTGATGGCAGCATCATGATGTGGGGATTTTTTTCAGCAGCTGGGACTGGGAGACTAGTCAGGATCGATGGAAAGATGAATGGAGCAGAGTTCAGAGAGATCCTTGATTAAAACATTCACTAGAGTGCCCAATGAACTCAGACTGGGGTGAAGGTTCACCTTCCAACAGGACAACGACCCTAAGCACAAGGCCAGGACATCGCAGGAGTGGCTTTGGGGGAAC
Source organism: Oncorhynchus gorbuscha (assembly GCF_021184085.1). Lineage (NCBI taxonomy): Eukaryota > Metazoa > Chordata > Actinopteri > Salmoniformes > Salmonidae > Oncorhynchus > Oncorhynchus gorbuscha. The sequence goes on from NC_060197.1 coordinate 46,911,746, forward strand.
AAGTCTCTGAATGTCCTTGAGTGGCTCTGCCAGAGCCCAGACTTGAACCCGATCAAACATGTTTATTTAACTAGGCAAGTCAGTTAAGAACACATTATTATTTACAATGACAGCCTACACCCTGGCCAAACTGTCCCCTAACGCGGACAGCGCTGGGCAAATTGTGTGACGCCCTATGGGATTCCCAATCACGTCAGGTTGTGATACAGTCCAGGATCAAACCTGGGTCTGTAGTGACCCCTCTAGCACTGAGATGCAGTGCCTTAGACCACTGCGCCACTCAGGACCCTGAAAATCTCTGGAGAGACCTGAAGATAGCTGTGCAGCGACGCTCACCATCCAACCTGACAGAGTTTGAGAGGATCTGCAGAGAAGAATGGGAGAAACTCCCCAAATACATTTAACATTTAACATTTCATTTAGTCTTGTCTTATCCAGTGTCATTCACCCATCCAGTGGAAGACTGGAGTGCTGTAGAAGGATTACTTTATCCTATCAAAAAGAGGTGGTTCAACAAAGTACTGAGTAAAGGGTCTGAATACTTATGTAAATGTGATATCACTGACTATGGGTCAGCTTGAGACTGGGTTAACACAGCTAGACACCTAACTTTTTACGTGAATAATATGCTATTTTATGAACATTTTGTTGGCTGAGTAATCGTGAGAGAAATGAATCTAGCTAATAGTTAGGTTAAATTTTCGGGTCTGCTGAATGCAAACTGGAACTTCTGTGTAACTTCCATTCCACTGTGAACACTTGAGGCTCTACCTGCTTTAAGTTACAGTTTTACTGTGAACACTGAGGCTGTACCGGCTTTACTGTGAACACTGAGGCTCTACCTGCTTTACTGTGGACACTGAGGCTCTACCTGCTTTACTGGGAACACTGAGGCTCTACCTGCTTTACTGTGGACACTGAGGCTCTACCTGCTTTACTGTGGACACTGAGGCTCTACCTGCTTTACTGTGAACACTGAGGCTCTACCTGCTTTACTGTGAACACTGAGGCTCTACCTGCTTTACTGTGAACACTGAGGCTCTACCTGCTTTACTGTGAACACTGAGGCTCTACCTGCTTTACTGTGAACACTGAGGCTCTACCTGCTTTACTGTGAATACTGAGGCTCTACCTGCTTTACTGTGAACACTGAGGCTCTACCTGCTTTACTGTGAACACTGAGGCTCTACCTGCTTTACTGTGAACACTGAGGCTCTACCTGCTTTACTGTGAACACTGAGGCTCTACCTACTTTAAGTTACAGTTTTACTGTGAACACTGAGGCTCTACCTGCTTTAAGTTACAGTTTTACTGTGAACACTGAGGCTGTACCTGCTTTAAGTTACAGTTTTACTGTGAACACTGAGGCTCTACCTGCTTTAAGTTACAGTTTTACTGTGGACAAGTTGGCTACTGTGGCTATTTGATAATCTAGACCTATCAGAGTGGCCTACCATCAAACACAATGGGGAAAATGCATCCCATAATATTTTAACATGAAAATAGCCGTGCTGTCATTCAGCCTACAGTAGCAGCCGATGTGTGAGGTTCAGTGTAGGCCAACATTCCATCAGACTTTTGAAAATAAACAGGGCTTGACCTTTAACCTGTTTATCCACTTGTCCTTCAGACAAGGAGGTGTCTGAACATGTTGTTGTGCTGCTAGATGCAAGAAACCACTTTAACAAAATAAAATGCATTATTATCCCCATACCATTATTACAGCGAAAGGAGACACATTCCCATACCACTATTATGGAGAATCAGACACAATATGCTACCCTCTGCCTATTGGCTACTTAGCTTATTTAAGCCGGTCTCAATATACAACACTGTCCCTTTTAAGATGGAAAAAAGCTCTTTACCATTACTCACTAGATGTAATAATAATAATAATATATGCCATTTAGCAGACGCTTTTATCCAAAGCGACTTACAGTCATGTGTGCATACATTCTACGTATGGGTGGTCCCGGGGATCGAACCCACTACCCTGGCGTTACAAGCACCATGTCTAGAAATGTACATCTTGTGCTCTTGTAGGAAGCAATCCCTCCCATATTGCTGACTACACATGATCTATAACTGGGCTAATAACTCACTAACTAGCCAAGGATATGAACAAAATGTGCAGCTCTCACTTTAATCTCAAAACAAGCGCATCTACTCACGACCGCTCATGCTGTAAACACAGTCCAGTTCAGAGTAAATGACACAGAACCATATATGGCAATGGTCTATTTACATATAGGCCTAATGCAACTCTGATTGGGTATGCTGCACCGGTCTGTGAGGACTATGGTAGAGTGGTGTCAATGCAATAGAATCCTATTCTGATGCATTCTGCATACAACAAAATCTCTTGCATAGTTTGTTTTGTTTCGCTATGTTGCATTGAAAGTGGCTAATGTTGCGTTTTCATGACAATTGCCACTGTAAAAGGAAACGTTGATCGTGTTAACAGGGAAAACTCTAGAACAGTGTTCACCAATCTTTTCAGAGTCAATGTTCAATTTCTGGGTCAAAATGCAAGCCGAGATGTACCGCTCAGATTAATTCGAACATGACTTAACTTAAGGCTCTGCAATATTAACCAATTAAAAACAGTACTGTAGAAATGAGGTGTGTGCAGTAAGCTATAGGCCCAATACATTATCACCTCATAATGGCTTTGCCCTGCCAATGCATTTTATTTCAATATTTGAGGTGGGCTATATGATCACACCGGTAATAGATCTGTTGTTGTATTACTCGTGAGGCACAGCTGAGTGAGCATACATTCAAATCATTTTGCTTTTTTATTTTACTGGGCTGATGGTGCCTCCATGTGATGGTCAGTCTCAGCGGAGGGCAGTTGTTGTGACTTTCGGGACCTACCATTTAACCAACACCCCATCTATTGTTGTGACTTCCGGGACCTACCATTTAACCAACACCCCATCTATTGTTGTGACTTCCGGGACCTACCATTTAACCAACACCCCATCTATTGTTGTGACTACTGGGACCTACCATTTAACCAACACCCCATCTATTGTTGTGACTTCCGGGACCTACCATTTAACCAACACGCCATCTATTGTTGTGAGTACCGGGACCTACCATTTAACCAACACCCATCTATTGTTGTGACTACTGGGACCTACCATTTAACCAACACCCCATCTATTGTTGTGACTACCGGGACCTACCATTTAACCAACACCCCATCTATTGTTGTGACTACCGGGACCTACCATTGAACCAACACCCATCTATTGTTGTGACTACCGGGACCTACCATTTAACCAACACCCCAAAAACAAAAATTTATGAAACGTTTAAGAGATCAGATTTGTTGTTTATAAATACTTTGCTACAACGACACACTTAGCTAGCTACCCAGCTGGTTTCTTCCTGTTAGCATCATGCTGCTTTCATTTAGCACGGGTCCTCAGATCTGCGAAAGGTTCTACAGCTGCACCATCGAGAGCATGGTTGAACTGGTTGAATCAATGCCTGGTTTGGCAACTGCAAGGCACTACAGAGGGTAGTGAGAACGGCCCAGTACATCACTAGGGCCAAGCTTCCTGCCATCCAGGACCTCTATACCAGGCGGTGTCAGAGGAAGAACCTAAAAAATTGTCAAAGACTCCAGCCACCCTAGTCATAGACCGTTCTCTCTGCTACAGCACGGTAAGCGGTACCGGAGCGCCAAGTCTAGGTCCAAGAGGCTTCTAAACAGCTTCTACCCCCAAGCCATAAGACTCCTGAACATCTAGTCAAATGGCTACCCAGACTATTCACTCCCACCCCCCCCCCCCTCCCACCCCTTTACACCACCTCTAGTCTCTATTGTCATCTATAAATTGTCACTTTAATAACTCCACCTACATGTACATACTACCTCAACTAACTGGTGCCCCCGCACATTGACTCTGTACCGGTACCCCCTGTATATAGCCTCCACATTGACTCTGTACCGGTACCCCCCTGTATATAGCCTCCACATCGACTCTGTATCGGTACCCCCTGTATATAGCCTCCACATTGACTCTGTACCATAACACCCTGTATATAGCCTCCACATTGACTCTGTGCAAGTAGACCACAGATGCATGCTGGTCCGGGCATGCTCTGAGCTGGTGAAGTGACTGAAATTGGAGGGGTGGGGGGGGGTGCTCCAGCCTTTGGGAATCTGTACAGCTCTGTGCTCCAGTCAAATAGAGCACGCTCCACTCCACTCCTCGCTCACATTCTCTGGTGGAGTGCTGAGAGCAGCAGAATGAGGGTCCGCCTCCCAGCATCCCTCCTCTCTCCCTTTCCTCCACTGACTCTGACCAAAAATGGACACGGTCTTCCAGCTGATGGCGAAACTCGCGTCTCATTGCATTAATTCTGCCCCGTGCACAAATTCATGTTGTTTTTTTCCTATGACCAGAGTAAGTGAAATATTCCTCGATATGAAAAAAGACCCAAGTGCTTAAATAACAACAACAACTCAAGCCCGTAGATACACCTTCCCACTCGTTCACTACGGCTGCAGTGCTTGTTGTAGCGCTGAGTGGAAGTAGGAAGAGGCTCATTTAATGGCTGATAAAAGTGTTGAATACCAAAGTGTTGACAAGTGAGACCTTAAACGTGAACTCAGATGGAAACAGCAGCACTTTTACTGTATTCGTTGACTGTCTCTCTCTAGTCGTGGTTTTAAACGTTTTGAAAATCTCACTTCCTTTTATGCCTGCTACTTTACTGCAGACCCGGGCATCTGAGACATCCAATTGGCCAATTGGCCATCCAATTGTTAAGCTCATAGGGCACTTGATTTTCTCTCTGGGTCTGCAGGGAAGGCAGAGTTTGTAGCTACGGACACGTGGAATGATTCACAATGGCAACAGTTCCGAGGTGCTGCTCAGAACAGCTCAGAACAGAGCAGCCGAATCAGATGCACCTATCATTTAAAAAAAAAAAGGAGCACAAGAATTTATCGCCGTGGAGATCGACCAGTAGATCGCAATCGATCGTTGATGTGAACTTCAATCTCTCTCAGAAGTTCAGACATCAGTGCATTTTAAGCACTGATTCAACCACACACAAAAAACAACAGAGACGTTTTTCAATGTAAAATCAAAAGCAGAAAGCAGAACACTGTGAAGTTATTAAAGTGTGTATTTAATTTGACATTTATTTAACTCGGCAAGTCAGTTAAGAACAAATTCTTATTTTCACTGACGGCCTAGGAACAGTGGTCGTGGTCGTTCAGTGGTCATGGTCGTTCAGGGGCAGAACGACAGATTTGTACCTTGTCAGCTTGGGGATTTGAACTTGCAACCTTTCGGTTACTAGTCCAACGCTCTAACCACTAGGCTACCCTGCCGCCACATGGTGTATCACCCAGTCACTACAAAGATACAGGCGTCCTTCCGAACTCAGTTAACTGAGAGGAAGGAAACCGCTCAGGGATTTTCACCATGAGGCCAATGGTGACTTTAAAACAGTTACAGAGTTTCATGGTTGTGATAATGCCATAGTTTTGTTGATATATTTTTAACACTACAATTAAAATGGCGGCTGTAGTTGTGTCTATTTCCAGCGATGCAACAAAAAAAAAAATTGTCAAGGAAAATGAGAACTGGAGCAAGGTTGTGGGTGGAAAATCCCCAAAGGAAACTGTTTTACCTCTTTTTATCACGGAGAGAGAAATCCTGACAAAGGGAGGAGGCCATAGCCAACCCCATTAAAGAGGAGGAGCTCTACAGGAAACTAACCCAAACCACTTGAGGTCAGTACAGGGAGTACATGAACTCTGGCGTGTGTATATCTTCTCAGTAAAGAAGCGAGGGCAAAGATTCTGATCGGAGGAAAAACATGTTGTTTTCAAAGAGAATCATTTGTTCAGTTTGAAGCTCATGGCTGACCAGAACTCAATTCAAGTTACAATTAAAGAACTACCGGAATCAGCAGATGATACCACCAGCAGATGATACAATCAGCAGATGATACAATCAGCAGATGATACAATCAGCAGATGATACAATCAGCAGATGATACAATCAGCAGATGATACAATCAGCAGATGATACAATCAGCAGATGATACAATCAGCAGATGATACAATCAGCAGATGATACAATCAGCAGATGATACAATCAGCAGATGATACAATCAGCAGATGATACCACCAGCAGATGATACGACCAGCAGATGATACGTCCAGCAGATGATACAATCAGCAGATGATACAATCAGCAGATGATACAATCAGCAGATGATACAATCAGCAGATGATACAATCAGCAGATGATACAATCAGCAGATGATACAATCAGCAGATGATACAATCAGCAGATGATACAATCAGCAGATGATACAATCAGCCAGCAGATGATACCACCAGCAGATGATACGACCAGATGATGATACGACCAGCAGATGATACGACCAGATGATACGACCAGATGATACGACCAGATGATGATACGACCAGATGATGATACGACCAGATGATACGACCAGATGATGATACGACCAGATGATGATACGACCAGATGATGATACGACCAGATGATGATACGACCAGATGATACGACCAGATGATACGACCAGATGATGATACGACCAGATGATGATACGACCAGATGATGATACGACCAGATGATGATACGACCAGATGATGATACGACCAGATGATGATACGACCAGATGATGATACGACCAGATGATGATACGACCAGATGATGATACGACCAGATGATACGACCAGATGATACGACCAGATGATGATACGACCAGATGATGATACGACCAGATGATACGACCAGATGATACGACCAGCAGATGATACCACCAGCAGATGATAGTGTTATGACTAAGTTTCTGAAGCTGGATGTAAGGTGACGAGGCGCAAGATAAGATACAAAGGTCAACTTACAAACGGCTAATTTGGAGATCCTTTTGTTTATGTTGAAGCAGCCCCCATCATCCCCCATCAGCCCCCAGCATCCCCAGCAGCCCCCATCATCCCCCAGCAGCCCCCATCATCCCCCATCAGCCCCCAGCATCCCCCAGCAGCCCCCATCATCCCCCAGAAGACCCCATCATCCCCCAGCAGCCCCCATCATCCCCCATCATTCCCCAGCAGCCCCCATCAGCGCCCATCATTTCCCATCATTCATAACACGGTCTGTTAAGATGGGCCCCTCACTGGGTCCAAGTATTTTATGATGGACAAGGTGCTACGCGTTGACAGGACTAGCTGATACCATCCCACACTAGAGGGGGGTGTCAGGAGATGATAAGAGTACAGTCCTGCTACACTGGACAGCATAAGGTGCATTGAGGAAATGTTTTCACACTACGTGCGGGACAACAATCCTGTCCCCATGAGTAGGGCAGACGTACCATATATCTCAGCTGAAATGACAGAATGTGAGACTGAGATTCAAGAGCATAAGTCCTCGGCTCCCAAGGACAAAGACGAAGTGAATGAAACATTGGCGTTGGCAACTGGTGTGCCAGAGTCTACAACAGTGACCTCTCATTACAAGAAGAAGAAGGGAAAAATGCTTAAAAATGAAGCTGGGAAAAAGTGGCAACTGAGACCAATGACAAAACTCTCAGGTTAATTAGGGACCTCAAAGGGTACTCAACGACCCAGGGTACTCAGCGACCCAGGGTACTCAGCGACCCAGGGTACTCAGCGACCCAGGGTACTCAGCGACCCAGGGTACTCAACGACCCAGGGTACTCAACGACCCAGGGTACTCAGCGACCCAGGGTACCCAGCGACCCAGGGTACCCAGCGACCCAGGGTACCCAGCGACCCAGGGTACTCAGCGACCCAGGGTACCAAACGACCCAGGGTACCAAGCTACCCATCAGAGTCTGCAGTTAGGTCACCTGCAGACAAAAAAAAGTCAGATATGGAGGATGTAATTCTGGGGAAGGTGGAGACAAGTCCCCCTAATTAGCCATCCAGACCGAAATCATTGATGAATGGTGGAACATAAATGATTCAAATAATCTATAATGTGTGTAGCCTTTATTACCGGCTTCAGAGAAGGACTTATTTTACGTGAGCATAACCTCTGTCACTAGCGCGGATTTTCAAGAGAATTAGCAATCTGCAGATATATTTATTTAAATGCCAACTATTGATACAAGTACATGTCTCAAACAAACCCCACATTCGAGACAGAAACTCAGGTATTAGAATACCTTGTACCATTAAACGTCTTCAAACCGTTAATCAGACTAAAATGCTCTGGGACCCTGGTTCCAAAACCCAGATGAATATTCATGAGCTCATCTGAATATTCATAGCATTATAGGGAACAGGCAGAACATTTATGGACTCTAATCCTGATTTTCTGTCCTTGTTTCTCTGAGGCTGATTAACTCTTCTCCGGTGTCTCCCTTTAACGTCCCTGGATATTTATTTTTTATTTCACCTTTATTTAACCAGGTAGGCTAGTTGAGAACAGGTTCTCATTTGCAACTGCGACCTGGCCAAGATAAAGCATAGCAGTGTGAACAGACAACACAGAGTTACACATGGAGTAAACAATTAACAAGTCAATAACACAGAGAAGAAAAGGGGAGTCTATATACAATGTGTGCAAAAGGCATGAGGAGGTAGGCGAATAATTACAATATTGCATATTAACACTGGAGTGATAAATGATCATGTACAGGTAGAGATATTGGTGTGCAAAAGAGCAGAAAAGTAAATAAATAAAAACTGTGGGGATGAGGTAGGTGAAAATGGGTGTGCTATTTACCAATAGATTATGTACAGCTGCAGCGATCGGTTAGCTGCTCAGCTAGCTGATGTTTGAAGTTGGTGAGGGAGATAAAAGTCTCCAACTTCAGCGATTTTTGCAATTCAGGAGGGACAGGGGAGAGAGAGCATAGTCCCTGGATATTCAGGAGGGACAGGGGAGAGAGCAGAGTCCCTGGATATTCAGGAGGGACAGGGGAGAGAGCAGAGTCCCTGGATATTCAGGAGGGACAGGGGAGAGAGCAGAGTCCCTGGATATTCAGGAGGGACAGGGGAGAGAGCAGAGTCCCTGGATATTCAGGAGGGACAGGGGAGAGAGCAGAGTCCCTGGATATTCAGGAGGGACAGGGGAGAGAGCAGAGTCCCTGGATGTTGTTGGGGTTGCTCAGTTGGTAGAGCATGGCACTTGTAACGCCAGGGTAGTGGGTTCGATCCCCGGGACCACCCATACGTAGAATGTATGCACACATGACTGTTAGTTGCTTTGGATAAAAGCGTCTGCTAAATGGCATATATATGAATCAGAATAGTTGGGTAACATAGATAAGATGTTTTATTTCCATTATATGCTTGTGAGTTACTTCTCATTTAGAATGTATCTTGTTGTACTGTAGTGGTGGCCATTTGCAGTTATCCTTTGTCTGTCCTGGGTTCAGTTACTTGGGCCACAGAGAGGGGAGAGGTCAAGCTTGTCTTCATATGTAAACATGTAAACATATATTTTAAACCATGTGAAGAGATGATTGAGGGGGAAACAATTATCTCTTGGCCCCACAATGTCTGTGTGCCAGTCACTGTGTCTCCGTGAGCTTGTCCAGAATGGGGGTGTCTAAAATGACAATTGATATATATCCTAATGTCTTGGTACTATGTTGTACCAAGAACGAGAAGTAGAACCTCGTTTTAGGAGAGCAAACTGATAATTTATAGCTAATGCTGTCTGGCTATGGGACACTCCTCTCTCAAGTAAAGTCTTCCTTTGTAATGTTCCTCAGACCTGTTATTCGTCATGTGAGTGGAGATGGGTGTGTCTTGGCTATAAATGATACTAAGAATTGTTTCGTAAGCACTCTCAGAGAATTTATTTATAGACACTGAATTGATCTGAGAGTCACAGGGCTATGGTGAAGCTCATATAATTAAATACGGACTTTATGATATAACTCTGACTTGTGTGGTGGTTTGCTCTCTCATGATTTGGTAAATACAGGACATTTCCACTACAACATTCAGGAGGGACAGGGAAGAGAGCAGAGGGTGTGGATTATGTACATGAAACGACTTTCTCGTTCTGTCTCTTTATATGCAATGGTATCATATGGAAACATGCCATTGACCTTGAATGTATCTTATACACACACACACACACACACACACACACACACACACACACACACACACACACACACACACACACACACACACACACACACACACACTATTATTGGATTATATCAACCACCGTCATCTGATACCTCGTTTTATGACCATGTAAATGTTATGCTTAAAGAATGTGATCATCTTCATGGGCGATTTCAATATAAAACTGGGAAAACAACATTTGCAGGAAAAAAAAAACGCTCAAACCGATTATTTCAACCTGACTCAAATAATACAAGGTCCAACCAGAGTAACACAGTCACCCCCTCCCCCCCGACTCAAATAATACAAGGTCCAACCAGAGTAACACAGTCAATCCCCTCCCCCCCCGACTCAAATAATACAAGGTCCAACCAGAGTAACACAGTCACCCCCCCCCGACTCAAATAATACAAGGTCCAACCAGAGTAACACAGTCACCCCCCCCCCCGACTCAAATAATACAAGGTCCAACCAGAGTAACACAGTCACCCCCTCCCCCGACTCAAATTGATCTGTTTACTAACAGACCTGATGGAATGGCTTAGTCCAGTAACTTACTAATATCTGACCACAATGTTACATTGGTGTTTAGAAAGATCACTAAAAATAGATTTAAGAACCGTATTAATGTTTTAATATAATAATGTATTAATTAATTTAAGGTATGATAAAAAAAAAAACTGAAAAAAGTGAGCAGAGTAACTAGAGTAACTGGTCTGATCTGTTTAGCAATGAAGACTCAGAGTCTGCATACAGAACATTTGACAAAAGTGGATACCTCGTTCACTAGGAAATGTCAACGTAAACCGAGACGGGAAAACCTCTCTACCATGGCTCAACGAGGACCTCTGGAGGGCAGATGAGAGAACAGGACCTTTCCTTGAAACAAAAGCACTGAATTCTTGGGTCAAAAAAGTATTTAGTCAGCCACTAATTGTGCAAGTTCTCCCACTTAAAAAGATGAGAGAGGCTTGTAATTTTCATCATAGGTACACTTCAACTATGACAGACAAAATGAGAGAAAAAATCCAGAAAATCACATTGTAGGATTTTTAATGAATTCATTTGCAAATTATGGTGGAAAATAAGTATTTGGTCAATAACAAAAGTTTATCTCAATACTTTGTGATATACCCTTTGTTGGCAATGACAGAGGTCAAACGTTTTCTGTAAGTCTTGACAAGGTTTTCACACACTGTTGCTGGTATTTTGACCCATTCTTCCATGCAGATCTCCTCTAGAGCAGTGATGTTTTGGGGCTGTTGCTGGGCAACACGTTAGACTCACTAACAGCGTCGCTTGCCATTTCATTCCTAATATAATAATATATGCCATTTAGCAGACGCTTTTATCCAAAGCGACTTACAGTCATGTGTGCATACATTCTACGTATGGGTGGTCCCGGGGATCGAACCCACTACCCTGGCGTTACAAGCGCCATGCTCTACCAACTGAGCTATGGTTCACTGGTTAAGACTCCATAGTTATCAGATTTACATTATGACATCATCCATTGTCAGATTCATGATTCTACGTCATGGATAATATGATTTTGACGGCACCATATCTTGCTTTTCACATGATCATATAATATCACATTGTCAAACAGATCACCATGTATAACAGCTGTAATGATGACAACAACGTCCGTCCGTCCCGCCGTCATCACTTCTGTCCTCCCAGGGCTTCAAACACTGCTCTCAAGATGGCAGCTATCGCCACGGCACCAGGGTCAGGAAGGGTCACGTGTACTGTGGCGATGTAGCTGGCTCTCCCCGCCCTGGCTGTGAGGTCACGGGTAGACTCCGCCCCCAGTTCAGCTTTCTAGAGAGAGAGAGAAACAGAGAGAGAGAGAGAGAGACCGAGAGAGACAAAGACAGAGAGAGAGACAGAGAGACCGAGAGAGAGAGAGACAGAGAGACCGAGAGAGAGAGAGACAGACAGAGAGAGACAGAGACAGAGACAGAGAGACCGAGAGAGAGAGAGACAGAGACAGAGACAGAGACAGAGACAGAGACAGAGAGAGAGAGAGAGAGAGAGAGAGAGAGAGACAGAGAGACAGAGAGAGAGAGAGACAGAGAGACAGAGAGACAGAGAGACAGAGAGACAGAGAGACAGAGAGACAGAGAGACAGAGAGACAGAGAGACAGAGAGACAGAGAGACAGAGAGACAGAGAGAGAGAGACAGAGAGAGAGAGAGAAAAAGTGTGACAGGATATTAAACACAAACCCCGTCCTTTTCAGTGATTGCTGATCTGAAAGAACTAAGAAAAAAATAAAGATTTACATCAGGGGGTAGATAACCCTGGTTCTGGAGGGCCACTGGCCCTCATATTTATCAATATCGCGTAGAAACTATTGTAAAATACTACTTATGAATGGAATTGAGTACACGTAGAAAAATGATCATTTAGCAAACAATCCTACAAGCATCATACGCACACCGGTACGAGACAAATGCCGATGGGAGATAAATACCGAGAGGAGATAAATACCAATTGTTCGGTCTCAGTGCACGACCTTGGCTACTCGCAACACCCCTAACTAACGATATGGTCAAAATCCTTTAAATCCTGTGGGGAATACACACAACGTCGTACCATGACGTTACTATACTACAATCGGCACAACCAACCAAAGAAGAAAACAAACTGAATAAGAAAAAATAAACTAACTGAATAGGAGGTGCAGGTGTCAGATAGTGAATAGGAGGTGCAGGTGTCAGATAGTGAATAGGAGGTGCAGGTGTCAGATAGTGAATAGGAGGTGCAGGTGTCAGATAGTGAATAGGAGGTGCAGGTGTCAGATAGTGAATAGGAGGTGCAGGTGTCAGATAGTGAATAGGAGGTACAGGTGTCAGATGTTGAATAGGAGGTGCAGGTGTCAGATAGTGAATAGGAGGTGCAGGTGTCAGATAGTGAATAGGAGGTGCAGGTGTCAGATAGTGAATAGGAGGTGCAGGTGTCAGATAGTGAATAGGAGGTGCAGGTGTCAGATGTTGAATAGGAGGTACAGGTGTCAGATGTTGAATAGGAGGTGCAGGTGTCAGATATTGAATAGGAGGTGCAGGTGTCAGATATTGAATAGGAGGTGCAGGTGTCAGATATTGAATAGGAGGTGCAGGTGTCAGATGTTGAATAGGAGGTGCAGGTGTCAGATGTTGAATAGGAGGTGCAGGTGTCAGATATTGAATAGGAGGTGCAGGTGTCAGATATTGAATAGGAGGTGCAGGTGTCAGATACTGAATAGGAGGTGCAGGTGTCAGATATTGAATAGGAGGTGCAGGTGTCAGATGTTGAATAGGAGGTGCAGGTGTCAGATGTTGAATAGAGGTGCAGGTGTCAGATATTGAATAGGAGGTGCAGGTGTGATATTGAATAGGAGGTGCAGGTGTCAGATATTGAATAGGAGGT
>NC_060197.1:46925778-46930778 GCF_021184085.1 Oncorhynchus gorbuscha
CACTCTCACTCTCTTCTGATGAGAAAGTCTTAGCTGTGACTGGTTTGTGGTCGTCCAGAGAGAACAGAGGGAGAGAGGGAACAAGGAGAGAACAGAGAGAGAGAGAACAGATGGAACAGAGAAAGAGAGGGAACAAAGAGAGAACAGAGAGAACCGAGAGAGAGAGAACAGAGAGAGAGAGAGAGGGAACAGAGAGAGAGAACAGAGAGAACAGAGAGAGAGAGAACAGAGAGAACAGAGAGAGAGGGGGAACAGAGAGAACAGAGAGAGAGAGGGAACAGAGAGAGAGAGGGGAACAAAGAGAGAACAGAGAGAACAGAGAGAGAGAGAACAGAGAGAACAGAGAGAGAGAGGGAACAGAGAGAACAGAGAGAGAGAGGGAACAGAGAGAGAGAGGGGAACAAAGAGAGAACAGAGAGAACATAGAGAGAGAGAGAGGGAACAGAGAGAGAGAGGGAGAGAGGGAACAAGGAGAGAACAGAGAGAGAACAGAGAGAACAGAGAGAACAGAGAGAGAGGGAACAGAGAGAGAGAGAGAACAGGGAGAACAGAGAGAACAGAGAGAGAGAGGGAACAGAGAGAGAGAGGGGGAGAGAGGGAACAAGGTGAGAACAGAGAGAGAGAGAGAACAGAGAGAACTGAGAGAGAGAGAGGGAACAGAGAGTGAGAGAGAGAGAGAGAGAACAGAGAGAACAGATAGAACAGAGAGAGAGAGAGAACAGAGAGAACAGATAGAACAGAGAGAGAGAGAGAACAGAGAGAGAGAGGGAACAGAGAGAGAGGGAAAAAAGAGAGAACAGAGAGAGAGAGAGAGAGAGAGGGACAGAGAGAGAGACAGAGAGAGACAGAGAGAGACAGAGAGAGAGAACAGAGAGAGAGAGGGAACAAGGAGAGAACAGAGAGAGAGAGAGAGAGAGAGAGAGAGAGAGAGAGAGAGAGAGAGAGAGAGAGAGAGAGAGAGAGAGAGAGAGAGAGAGAGAGAGAGAGAGAGAGAGGAAGAGAAGGAGGAATATTGGAAGCTGTACACATTGTTACAGGCCATCAGGATGCAAGTTTTCAATTTTGGGTAATTACTACAAGCTGAGAGGCGAGGGCGTAGATGGTGGAAAGGTTGCTTATAGTCTTGTCTTGGGGGAGAGGGGGAGGGGTGGCCAGTGACAGGACCCTAAGATTTGGGCCCCCACTTGGTCATGGGTCGTCCCTGAACCCTGACACAGTGGTCAGATCGTGATGTTGGACCGTGAGGAAGGACCGTGACGAAGGACCCTGACGACGGACCCTAACGACGGACCCTGACGACGGACCGTGGATCATCTGTTTCTGACTCAGCAGTAAAACTGTGGCTCATCTCATCTCATCTCTTTCCAAGGAAGAAGTAAAAGTGTGATGTCACGTGTTGTTGTGACTCTGATGCTCCAGCTGAACGACAGACGTTAGTCTGAGACCACTTACGGACGAAGAAGTGTGAGGTTAGTCTCCTCTTCTCATTGAGCAGGTGACCTGAGATCAGTCTCATAATAATAATAATCACAGGCAGAACAGTTGAAACTGGAGCAGCAGCACGGCCAGGTGGACTGGGGACAGCAAGGAGTCATCATGCCAGGTAGTCCTGAGACATGGTCCTAGGGCTCAGGTCCTCAGAGAGAGAGAAAGAAAGAGAGAAAGAGAGAATTAGAGAACGCACACTTAGATTCACACAGGACAGGACAGGAGAAGTACTCCAGATATAACAAACTGACCCTAGCCCCCCGACACATAAACTACTGCAGGATAAATACTGGAGGCTGAGACAGGAGGGGTCAGGAGAAACTGTGGCCCCATCCGATGATACCCCCGGACAGGGCCAAACAGGAAGGATAAAACCCCGCCCACTTTACCAAAGCACAGCCCCCAAACCACTAGAAGGATGTCTTCAATCACCAACTTACCATCCTGAGACAAGGCCGAATCACATTCCTGTAACATTGGGTGGTGTAGGTGTCCTGGGGGCAGGTAGTTTGCCCCTGGTGATGCGTTGTGCAGACCTCACCACCCTCTGGAGAGCGTTGTGTTTGTGGGCGGAGCAGTTGCCGTAACAGGTGGTGATACAGCTCGACAGGATGCTCTCAATTGTGCATCTGTAAAAGTTTGTGAGTGTTTTCAGTGAAAAGCCACATTTCTACAGCCTCCTGAGGTTGAAGAGGTGCTGTTGAGCCTTCTTCACCACACTGTCTGTGTGGGTGGACCATTTCAGTTTGTCCGTGATGTGTACGCTAAGGAACTTTCCACCTTCTCCACTACTGTCCCATCAATGTGGATAGGGGGGTGTTCCCTCTGCTGTTTCCTGAAGTTCACAATCATCTTCTTTGTTTTGTTGACGTTGAGTGTGAGGTTATTTTCCGGACACCACACTCTCAGGGGCCTCACCTCCTCCCTGTGTAATCATTGGTAACCAAGCCTACTACTGTAGTGTCTTGATGATTGCGTTGAAGGCGTGCAGTCATGGGTGAACAGGGAGTACTGGAGAGGGCTCAGAACGAACCCTTGTGGGGCCCCAGTGTTGAGGATCAGCGGAGTAGAGATGTTGTTACCTACCTTCACCACCTGAGGGCGGCCAGTCAGAAAGTCCAGGACCCAAATGCACAGGGTGGGGTCATGACCCAGGGTCTCGAGCTTAATGATGAGTTTGGAGGGCACTATGGTGTTAATAAATGCTGAACTGTAGTCAATAAACAGCATTCTCACATAGGTATTCCTCTTGTCCAGGTGGGTTAGGGCAGTGTGCAGTGTGGTTGAGATTGCATCGTCTGTGGACCTATTTGGGCAGTAAGCAAATTGGAGTGGGTCTAGGGTGTCAGGTAGGGTGGAGGTGATATGGTCCTTGACTAGTCTCTCAAAGCACTTCATGATGACGGAAGTGAGTGCTACGGGGAGGAAGTAATTTTGTTCAGTTATCTTCTCTTTCTTGGGAACAGGAACAATGGTGGCCATCTTGAAGCATGTGGGAACAACAGACTGGGATAGGGATTGATTGAATATGTCCGTAAACACTCCAGCCAGCTGGTCTGCACATGCTCTGAGGACGCTGCCAGGGATGCTGTCTGGGCTGTTAGCCTTGCGAGGGTTAACACGTTTAAATGTTTTACTCACATTGGCCACGGCAAAGGAGAGCCCACAGGTTTTGGTAGAGTGTCTGAGTTTAGGGGACAGTGGTGTAGGAGAGTGTCTGAGTTTAGGGGGGACAGTGGTGTAGGAGAGTGTCTGAGTATAGGGGACAGTGGTGTAGGAGAGTGTCTGAGTTTAGGGGACAGTGGTGTAGGAGAGTGTCTGAGTTTAGGGGACAGTGGTGTAGGAGAGTGTCTGAGTTTGGGGGACAGTGGTGTAGGAGAGTGTCTGAGTTTAGGGGACAGTGGTGTAGGAGAGTGTCTGAGTTTGGGGGACAGTGGTGTAGGAGAGTGTCTGAGTTTAGGGGACAGTGGTGTAGGAGAGTGTCTGAGTTTAGGGGACAGTGGTGTAGGAGAGTGTCTGAGTTTAGGGGACAGTGGTGTAGGAGAGTGTCTGAGTTTGGGGGACAGTGGTGTAGGAGAGTGTCTGAGTTTGGGGGACAGTGGTGTAGGAGAGTGTCTGAGTTTGGGGGACAGTGGTGTAGGAGAGTGTCTGAGTTTAGGGGACAGTGGTGTAGGAGAGTGTCTTAGGACAGTGGTGTAGGAGAGTGTCTGAGTTTAGGGGACAGTGGTGTAGGAGAGTGTCTGAGTTTAGGGGACAGTGGTGTAGGAGAGTGTCTGAGTTTGGGGGACGGTGGTGTTTAGGGACAGGAGAGTGTCTGAGTTTAGTGGTGGGGACGGTGGTGTAGGAGAGTGTCTGAGTTTGGGGAGGTGGTGTAGGAGAGTGTCTGAGTTTAGGGGATGGCGGTGTAGGAGAGTGTCTGAGTTTAGGGGACAGTGGTGTAGGAGAGTGTCTGAGTTTGGGGGACAGTGGTGTAGGAGAGTGTCTGAGTTTAGGGGACAGTGGTGTAGGAGAGTGTCTGAGTTTGGGGGACAGTGGTGTAGGAGAGTGTCTGAGTTTGGGGGACGGTGGTGTAGGAGAGTGTCTGAGTTTGGGGAGGTGGTGTAGGAGAGTGTCTGAGTTTAGGGGACAGTGGTGTAGGAGAGTGTCTGAGTTTAGGGGACAGTGGTATAGGAGAATGTCTGAGTTTAGGGGACAGTGGTGTAGGAGAGTGTGTGTGTGTGTCTGTGTGTGTGTCTGTGTGTGTGTGTGTGTCTGTGTGTGTGTCTGTGTGTGTGTGTGTGTGTGTGTCTGTGTCTGTGTGTGTGTGTGTGTGTGTCTGTCTCTTAGTCCAGTACCCATGATGCAGTGCTCTTAGTCCAGTACCCATGATGCAGTGCTCTGAGTCCAGGACCCATGATGCAGTGCTCTTAGTCCAGTACCCATGATGCACTGCTCTTAGTCCAGTACCCATGATGCAGTGCTCTTAGTCCACGACCCATGATGCAGTGCTCTTAGTCCAGGACCCATGATGCAGTGCTCTTAGTCCAGTACCCATGATGCAGTGCTCTTAGTCCAGTACCCATGATGCAGTGCTCTTAGTCCAGGACCAATGATGCAGTGCTCTTAGTCCAGGACCCATGATGCAGTGCTCTTAGTCCACGAGCCATGATGCACTGCTCTTAGTCCACGACCCATGATGCAGTGCTCTTAGTCCACGAGCCATGATGCAGTGCTCTTAGTCCAGGACCCATGATGCAGTGCTCTTAGTCCACGACCCATGATGCACTGCTCTTAGTCCACGACCCATGATGCAGTGCTCTTAGTCCAGGACCCATGATGCAGTGCTCTTAGTCCAGTACCCATGATGCAGTGCTCTTAGTCCAGGACCCATGATGCAGTGCTCTTAGTCCAGTACCCATGATGCACTGCTCTTAGTCCACGACCCATGATGCAGTGCTCTTAGTCCACGACCCATGATGCAGTGCTCTTAGTCCAGGACCCATGATGCAGTGCTCTTAGTCCAGTACCCATGA
>NC_060197.1:46935778-46945778 GCF_021184085.1 Oncorhynchus gorbuscha
GCCAAAACCAAAACACAACATTGAAAACGGGAACATAGACAACCCACCCAACTCACGCCCTGACCATACTTAAAACAAAGACATAAATAAAATAATTAAGGTCAGAACGTGACAACAGTAGAATAATATGCAATAAAGTACAATGCAGTACAGTACAATAGAGAAGTGTGGTAGAGTAGAGTATTATGTGTGATTATTGAGTGATTAGTGCTGAGAGATTAGTGCTGAGAGATTAGTGCTGAGAGATTAGTGCTGAGAGATTAGTGCTGAGTGATTAGTGCTGAGAGACTAGTGCTGAGAGACTAGTGCTGAGTGATTAGTGCTGAGAGATTAGTGCTGAGAGATTAGTGCTGAGAGATTAGTGCTGAGAGACGAGTGCTGAGAGATTAGTGCTGAGAGATTAGTGATGAGAGACTAGTGCTGAGAGATTAGTGCTGAGAGATAAGGTATTAGTTTTTAGCTATTAGTGTTTTTGGGGGTCGGTTCGGTTTCGGTTCGATTAATAAAAAAATAAGAAAACATTAGATGTGAAATAATGACATTGAAATGATTATAGAGCATCCCTCAGCCATCTCCTGCCTGCCTCGTGACACTGACAGTAGGTGTAATTATGTAACAGCACAATAAAACAAGGAATAAGAGCCCCAATTATGGTAGTACTGCCCATTACTGCTTACCACTTTATAACAATGTACACCTTGAACCGGGAAGCAAGTTCATATTTATTGAAACAACGAACATGAACGAACATGAACAAAACAAGAAACAATAACAGCGCACTGACAAGAAACAGAAACAATACCACCTGAGGTGAATGCACCAATTTGTAAGTCGCTCTGGATAAGAGCGTCTGCTAAATGACTTAAATGTAAATGTAAATGTGGGGAAGGAACCAAACGGGGAGACACAAACGGGGGTCCTTCTGTAGCTCAGTTGGTAGAGCATGGCGCTTGTAACGCCAGGGTAGTGGGTTCATTCCCCGGGACCACCCATACGTAGAATGTATGCACACATGACTGTAAGTCGCTTTGGATAAAAGCGTCTGCTAAATGGCATATATTATTATTATTAGAGCAGGTAATCAAGCAGGTGATGGAGTCCAGGTGAGTGTCATTATGCTCTGACGATGGCGACAGGTGTGCTCCATAACGAGCAGCCTGGTGACCTAGAGGCCAGAGAGGGTAACACACCTGACACACTTATTAATCATCATTGACCTACTTTACTTTCATTAAATATTATTATAAATATTTCAGTTGTGTTTTATTACTTCGCTTTTATTTCATGACTTTACTTTTAGTTTTATTTTATTTTTATTTTTATTTAATAATTTCTGTCGGATAGCCTACAGTAGCAGTAGTCAAAAGTGTGTGCGAGCAAGGAGGCCTACAAACCTGACTCAGTTACACCAGCTCTGTCAGGAGGAATGGGCCAAAATTCACCCAACTATTTGTGGGAAGCTTGTGGAAGGCTACCCAAAACATTTGATCCAAGTTAAACTATTTAAAGGCAATGCTACCAACTACTATTTGAGTGTATGTAAACTTCTTACTGTTAAGAGTAAATGAGTGAAGAGGTGTGGAGTCAGGCGCAGAGAGCAACGGATGTGGGAAAAACAACACGCTTTAATGTCCTTGAAACATAACATGAACAAAAGTGGAAACACAAATGAACAGAAATATAAACGGACAGCGTGAAACCCAAATGCCAACAAAAATACACTCAAACAAGGAAACAGGAGAACAAGCCCGCATGAAACAGAAGCGGGCTGAACAGACTATATATAACCCTATCCTAATAACCAAACAAGAAACAGGTGCTACCAATTAGACAAAACTAAACGAACACAGAACAACGGATCGGCGATAGCTAGTAGACCGGCGATGACGACCGCCGAGCGCCACCCGAACAAGAAGGGGAGTCACCTTCGGTAATATTCGTGACACTTACCCACTGGGAATGTGATGAAAGAAATAAAAACTGAAATAAATAATTCTCTCTACTATTATTCTGACATTTCACATTCTGAAAATAAAGTTGTGATCCTAAGTGATCTAAAACAGGGAATTTTTACTAGGATTAAATGTCTAGAATTGTGAAAAACTGAGTTGACATGTATTTGGCTGAGGTGTATGTGAACTTCCGACTTCAACTGTAACAGTACCTTTACTATACAGTTGGACGGACAGACAGACAGGCAGACAGACAGACAGACAGGCAGACAGACAGACAGACAGACAGACAGACAGACAGACAGACAGACAGACAGACAGACAGACAGACAGACAGACAGACAGACAGACAGACAGACAGACAGACAGCTAGGCAGACAGACAGGCAGGCAGACAGACAGACAGACAGACAGACAGACAGACAGACAGACAGACAGACAGACAGACAGACAGACAGACAGACAGACAGACAGACAGACAGACAGACAGACAGACAGACAGATGTCTCTCATGACTTATCTGATTTCTCTCTAGAGATAAACTCACAGATAAAAATAAATAAAAGTAAATGTATTTCAAGTAATTGAATGATGTCGGTCAAATTTGTTTAATAATTCATCCGCAAAAATAAAATCATATTTTGGTTAATCGCATTTTGATGGAATTCTCTTCACATGTTTTTTCCCTGGACGCAGAGAGAGTGAAAATATGTTCCAGATACAATATTTCATTACATTCCTGGTCGGAGCTGTTAAATTCTCCCAACTCTCACTCACAAGTTCACGATTTTCATTTCTATTTTTGCACAAAAAAAAATCTACTTAAGCATTGTTTCCATAATGGTTTACTTTTTGATCTCGTCTCCCAGTTCCTAATCATCTCTGTTTTCCAATCCTCTCTGTTTTCTAATCCTCTCTGTTTTCCAAACCTCTCTGTTTTCCAATCCTCTCTGTTTTCCAATCCTCTCTGTTTTCCAAACCTCTCTGTTTTCCAAACCTCTCTGTTTTCCAAACCTCTCTGTTTTCTAATCCTCTCTGTTTTCCAATCCTTTCTGTTTTCCAATCCTCTCCGTTTTCCAATCCTCTCTGTTTTCCAATCCTCTCCGTTTTCCCATCCCACAGATTCAGAATCAGCAAACAGAAGTTATATTTATAAACTGGAGATCTGGGAGGCTGTTGAAACAGAGATATTTTTACAGAAGCCAGAAGGCATTGACGAGGTCCAACTGGCATAGACACCATTGAGAAGGAGATGGATTAAGGAAAGGGGAGATACAGAGAGAGAGAAAGAGTGGAAGAGAGAGATGAAATGAGTCGAAGACAGCGTTAACCCCCTGTGGTAGGTGTTAAATAAAAACACAGACAGAGAGATGTAGAGTTGACTTGTTAACTTCTTCGAGATAGGGGGCACTCTTTTAATTTTTGGATAAAAACCGTTCCCGTTTTAAACAAGATATTTTGTCACGAAAAGATGCTTGACTATGCATGTAATTGACAGCTTTGGATAGAAAAAACTGACGTTTCCAAAACTGCAAAGATATTATCTGTGAGTGCCCCAGAACTAATGCTACAGGCGAAACCAAGATGAAGTTTCATACAGGAAATGCCCCAGATTCTGAAGGCGCTGTGTTCCAATGTCTCCTTATATGGCTGTGAATGCACCAGGAATGAGCCTGCCCTTTCAGTCGTTTTGTCACGCCTTGGTCATTGTATTTTGTGTTTTTGTTATAAGTTTGGGTAGGCCAGGGTGTGACATGGGTTTATATGTCGTTTTTCGTATTGGGGTTTGTAGTATTTGGGATCGCGGCTGATTAGGGGTGTTGTATAGGCTTGGCTGCCTGAGGCGATTCTCAATCAGTCAGGTGATTCTCGTTGTCTCTGATTGGGAACCGTATTTAGGCAGCCTGAGTTTCACTTTGTATTTCGTGGGTGATTGTTCCTGTCTCTGTGTTGTGGTCACCAGATAGGCTGTAATAGTTTCACATTCCGTTTTTTTTTTTTTTTTGTATTTAGTATCAGTTATTTCATGTACGCGTTTCTTTCATTAAAGTAATATAATAATAATAATATATGCCATTTAGCAGACGCTTTTATCCAAAGCGACTTACAGTCATGTGTGCATACATTCTACGTATGGGTGGTCCCGGGGATCGAACCCACTACCCTGGCGTTACAAGCGCCATGCTCTACCAACTGAGCTACAGAAGGACCATGAGTAACCAACACGCTGCATTTCGGTCCGACTTTCTTTCTTCAGACGAATGCCGTTTACAGAATCACCCACCACTCACGGACCGAGCAGTGTGTAAACTGGCTGCGCCAGCGACAGCTTCAGCAGCGAAAGGAGGACGTTATGGACGGCAGAAGCAGGGATTATACGACGTGGGAAGAAATCGACAGGTGGGCGGCCGACCCAGAGAGAGTGCAGGCGCCCCCTGGGATTCGCTGCAGCAGTGCGAAGAGGGCTATACACGTATGGAATTGAAAAGGAAAGCACGGTTATACAGAGCGAAAACCGAAGGTAACGGGAAAGCGCAGAGAGAGAGTAGCTGAGTCAGGAATCAGACCTGAGCCTACTCTCCCTGTTAATCGTGAAGAGCAGTTGCAATGGGAGAGACTGCATCATTTGGAGATTTGGACATGGGTGGAGGAATTAGACGGTAAAGGACCCTGGGCGCAGCCGGGAGAATATCGCCGTCCCAAGGGGGAAATAGAAGCAGCTAAAGCGGAGAGGCGCAAGTATGAGGAGGCAGCACGGCGACACGGTTGGAAACCGGAAAGTAACCCCCCAAAAAATATTGGGGGGGCTAAAAGGGAGAATAGTTATGCCAGGTAGGAGACCTGCGCATACTCCCTGTACTCACCATTGGGCTAGAGAGACCGGGCAGGCACCGTGTTATGCTATGGAGCACACGGTGTTTCCAGTGCAGGTGCAGAGCCAGCTGCGACACATACCAGCCCTTCCTATTGGCCGGGCTAGAGTGGGCATCGAGCCAGGTAAGCTTGGGCAGGCTCGGTGCTCAAGAGCTCCAGTGCGCCTGCACGGTTCGGTCTATCCAGAGCCACCTCTACACACCAGTCCTCCGGTAGCAGCTCCCCGCACCAGGCTTCCTGTGCGTGTCCTCGCGCCAGTACCACCAGTTCCAGCACCACGCACCAGGCCTCCAGTGCGCCTCGCCTGTTCAGCACAGCCAGTGCTTTTCTCCCCTCCTGTGCTATCGGAGTCTCCAGCCTGTTTAGCACAGCCAGAGCCTTTCTCCTCTCCTGCGCTGCCTGAGTCTCCTGTCTGTCCAGCGCCGCCAGTGCTCCCAGTCGGCCCAGCGCGTCCAGTGCGCCCCGCCTGTTTAGCGCAGCCAGAGCCTTTCTCCTCTCCTGCGCTGCCGGAGTCTCCTGTCTGTCCAGCGCCGCCAGTGCTCCCAGTCGGCCCAGCGCGTCCAGTGCGCCTCGCTTGTTCAGCGCAGCCAGAGCTTTTCTCCTCTCCTGCGCTGTTGGAGTCTCCCGCTTGTTCAGCGCAGCCAGAGCCTTTCTCCTCTCCTGCGCTGCCGGAGTCTCCTGTCTGCCCAGCGCCGCCAGTCGGCCCAGCGTCACCAGTCTGCCAGGATCCACCAGAAGTGCCAGTCTGCCAGGATCCACCAGAAGTGCCAGTCTGCCAAGATCTTCTAGATCGGCCAGACAACCTGAATCATCCAGTTCCACCAGCCAGCCAGGATTTACCGGAGCCTACTACCTGCCTGCGCTTCCTCTCAGTACTGAGCTTCCTCTCAGTACTAGGCTTCCTCTCTGTACTGGGCTCCCTCTCAGTACCGGGCTTCCCCTCAGTACCGGGCTTCCCCTCAGTACCGGGCTGCTTCGGTCCCGGGCTGCCCCTCTGTCCCGGGCTGCCCCTCTGTCCCGGGCTGCCCCTCTGTCCCGAGCTGCCCCTCTGTCCCGAGCTGCCCCTCTGTCCCGAGCTGCCCCTCGGTCCCGAGCTGCCCCTCAGTTATGTGGGGATCAGGGTGAGGACTATTAGGCCCTGGTCGGCGGAGAAGGTGGATTATCCTAGGACGCGTAGGGGAGGAACTAGGACATTTATGGAGTGGGGTCCACGTCCCGAGCCAGAACCGCCACCATGGACAGACGCCCACCCGGACCCTCCCTATGCTCTTGAGGTGTGAATGCACCAGGGAGTCCGCACCTTAGGGGGGCTTCTGTCACGCCTTGGTCATTGTATCTTGTGTTTTTGTTATATGTTTGGGTAGGCCAGGGTGTGACATGGGTTTATATGTTGTGTTTCGTATTGGGGTTTGTATTAATTGGGATTGTGTATTATTAGGGGTGTGTCTAGTTAGGCTTGGCTGCCTGAGGCGATTCCTAATTGGAGTCAGCTGATTCTCGTTGTCTCGGATTGGGAACCGTATTTAGGTAGCCTGAGTTTCACTCCTTTGTTGTTTTCTTCTTCAGTTATTTCATGTACCGCATTATCTTCATTAAAAGTCATGAGTAACCTACACGCTGCATTTCGGTCTGACTCTCTTCAAACAACAGACGAAAATCGTTACAGGTATCTTATTATAGGTATAGTATCTATTATAGGTATAGTATCTATTATAGGTATAGTATCTGTTATAGGTATAGTATCTATTATAGGTATAGTATCTATTATAGGTATAGTATCTATTATAGGTATAGTATCTATTATAGTATCTATTATAGGTATAGTATCTATTATAGGTATAGTATCTATTATAGGTATAGTATCTATTATAGTATCTATTATAGTATCTATTATAGGTATAGTATCTATTATAGGTATAGTATCTATTATAGGTATAGTATCTATTATAGGTATAGTATCTATTATAGTATCTATTATAGGTATAGTATCTATTATAGGTATAGTATCTATTATAGTATCTATTATAGGTATAGTATCTATTATAGTATCTATTATAGGTATAGTATCTATTATAGTATCTATTATAGTATAGTATCTATTATAGTATCTATTATAGGTATAGTATCTATTACAGGTATAGTATCTATTATAGGTATAGTATCTATTATAGGTATAGTATCTATTATAGGTATAGTATCTATTATAGGTATAGTATCTATTATAGGTATAGTATCTATTATAGGTATAGTATCTATTACAGGTATAGTATCTATTATAGGTGTAGTATCTATTATAGGTATAGTATCTATTATAGTATCTATTATAGGTATAGTATCTATTATAGGTATAGTATCTATTATAGTATCTATTATAGTATAGTATCTATTATAGTATCTATTATAGGTATAGTATCTATTATAGGTATAGTATCTATTATAGGTATAGTATCTATTATAGTATCTATTATAGTATAGTATCTATTATAGTATCTATTATAGGTATAGTATCTATTATAGGTATAGTATCTATTATAGTATCTATTATAGTATAGTATCTATTATAGTATCTATTATAGGTATAGTATCTATTATAGGTATAGTATCTATTATAGGTATAGTATCTGTTACAGGTATAGTATCTATTATAGTATCTATTATAGTATCTATTATAGGTATAGTATCTATTATAGTATCTATTATAGGTATAGTATCTATTATAGGTATAGTATCTATTATAGGTATAGTATCTATTATAGGTATAGTATCTATTATAGTATCTATTATAGTATCTATTATAGTATCTATTATAGTATCTATTATAGGTATAGTATCTATTATAGTATCTATTATAGGTATAGTATCTATTATAGGTATAGTATCTATTATAGGTATAGTATCTATTATAGGTATAGTATCTATTATAGGTATAGTATCTATTATAGGTATAGTATCTATTATAGGTATAGTATCTATTATAGGTATAGTATCTATTATAGGTATAGTATCTATTATAGTATCTATTATAGGTATAGTATCTATTATAGGTATAGTATCTATTATAGGTATAGTATCTATTATAGGTATAGTATCTATTATAGTATCTATTATAGGTATAGTATCTATTATAGGTATAGTATCTATTATAGTATCTATTATAGGTATAGTATCTATTATAGGTATAGTATCTATTATAGGTATAGTATCTATTATAGGTATAGTATCTATTATAGGTATAGTATCTATTATAGTATCTATTATAGTATCTATTATAGTATCTATTATAGTATCTATTATAGGTATAGTATCTATTATAGTATCTATTATAGGTATAGTATCTATTATAGGTATAGTATCTATTATAGGTATAGTATCTATTATAGGTATAGTATCTATTATAGGTATAGTATCTATTATAGGTATAGTATCTATTATAGGTATAGTATCTATTATAGGTATAGTATCTATTATAGGTATAGTATCTATTATAGTATCTATTATAGTATCTATTATAGGTATAGTATCTATTATAGTATCTATTATAGGTATAGTATCTATTATAGGTATAGTATCTATTATAGGTATAGTATCTATTATAGTATCTATTATAGTATCTATTATAGGTATAGTATCTATTATAGTATCTATTATAGTATCTATTATAGGTATAGTATCTATTATAGTATCTATTATAGGTATAGTATCTATTATAGGTATAGTATCTATTATAGGTATAGTATCTATTATAGGTATAGTATCTATTATAGGTATAGTATCTATTATAGGTATAGTATCTATTATAGTATCTATTATAGGTATAGTATCTATTATAGGTATAGTATCTATTATAGGTATAGTATCTATTATAGGTATAGTATCTATTATAGGTATAGTATCTATTATAGGTATAGTATCTATTATAGGTATAGTATCTATTATAGGTATAGTATCTATTACAGGTATAGTATCTATTATAGGTATAGTATCTATTATAGGTATAGTATCTATTATAGGTATAGTATCTATTATAGGTATAGTATCTATTATAGGTATAGTATCTATTATAGGTATAGTATCTATTATAGGTATAGTATCTATTATAGGTATAGTATCTATTATAGGTATAGTATCTATTATAGGTATAGTATCTATTATAGGTATAGTATCTATTACAGGTATAGTATCTATTATAGGTATAGTATCTATTATAGGTATAGTATCTATTATAGGTATAGTATCTATTATAGGTATAGTATCTATTATAGTATCTATTATAGGTATAGTATCTATTATAGGTATAGTATCTATTATAGGTATAGTATCTATTATAGGTATAGTATCTATTATAGGTATAGTATCTATTATAGGTATAGTATCTATTATAGTATAGTATCTATTATAGTATCTATTATAGGTATAGTATCTATTATAGGTATAGTATCTATTATAGGTATAGTATCTATTATAGGTATAGTATCTATTATAGGTATAGTATCTATTATAGTATAGTATCTATTATAGGTATAGTATCTATTATAGGTATAGTATCTATTATAGGTATAGTATCTATTATAGGTATAGTATCTATTATAGGTATAGTATCTATTATAGTATCTATTATAGGTATAGTATCTATTATAGGTATAGTATCTATTATAGTATCTATTATAGGTATAGTATCTATTACAGGTATAGTATCTATTATAGGTATAGTATCTATTATAGGTATAGTATCTATTATAGGTATAGTATCTATTATAGGTATAGTATCTATTATAGTATCTATTATAGGTATAGTATCTATTATAGGTATAGTATCTATTATAGGTATAGTATCTATTATAGGTATAGTATCTATTATAGGTATAGTATCTATTATAGGTATAGTATCTATTACAGGTATAGTATCTATTATAGGTATAGTATCTATTATAGGTATAGTATCTATTACAGGTATAGTATCTATTATAGGTATAGTATCTATTATAGGTATAGTATCTATTATAGGTATAGTATCTATTATAGGTATAGTATCTATTACAGGTATAGTATCTATTATAGGTATAGTATCTATTATAGGTATAGTATCTATTATAGGTATAGTATCTATTATAGGTATAGTATCTATTATAGGTATAGTATCTATTATAGGTATAGTATCTATTATAGGTATAGTAT
>NC_060197.1:46948278-46975778 GCF_021184085.1 Oncorhynchus gorbuscha
CCCCTCCCGCTCCGTGGCTCGATGACTCATTGCGAGCTCACAGAACAGGGCTCCGGGCAGCCGAGCGGAAATGGAGGAAAACTCGCCTCCCTGCGGACCTGGCATCCTTTCACTCCCTCCTCTCTACATTTTCCTCCTCTGTCTCTGCTGCTAAAGCCACTTTCTACCACGCTAAATTCCAAGCTTCTGCCTCTAACCCTAGGAAGCTCTTTGCCACCTTCTCCTCCCTCCTGAATCCTCCGCCCCCTCCCCCCCTCCTCCCTCTCTGCAGATGACTTCGTCAACCATTTTGAAAAGAAGGTCGACGACATCCGATCCTCGTTTGCTAAGTCAAACGACACCGCTGGTTCTGCTCACACTGCCCTACCCTATGCTCTGACCTCTTTCTCCCCTCTCTCTCCAGATGAAATCTCGCGTCTTGTGACGGCCGGCCGCCCAACAACCTGCCCGCTTGACCCTATCCCCTCCTCTCTTCTCCAGACCATTTCCGGAGACCTTCTCCCTTACCTCACCTCGCTCATCAACTCATCCCTGACCGTTGGCTACGTCCCTTCCGTCTTCAAGAGAGCGAGAGTTGCACCCCTTCTGAAAAAACCTACACTCGATCCCTCCGATGTCAACAATTACAGACCAGTATCCCTTCTTTCTTTTCTCTCCAAAACTCTTGAACGTGCCGTCCTTGGCCAGCTCTCCCGCTATCTCTCTCTGAATGACCTTCTTGATCCAAATCAGTCAGGTTTCAAGACTAGTCATTCAACTGAGACTGCTCTCCTCTGTATCACGGAGGCGCTCCGCACTGCTAAAGCTAACTCTCTCTCCTCTGCTCTCATCCTTCTAGATCTATCGGCTGCCTTCGATACTGTGAACCATCAGATCCTCCTCTCCACCCTCTCGGAGTTGGGCATCTCCGGCGCGGCCCACGCTTGGATTGCGTCCTACCTGACAGGTCGCTCCTACCAGGTGGCGTGGCGAGAATCTGTCTCCTCACCACGCGCTCTCACCACTGGTGTCCCCCAGGGCTCTGTTCTTGGCCCTCTCCTATTCTCGCTATACACCAAGTCACTTGGCTCTGTCATAACCTCACATGGTCTCTCTTATCATTGCTATGCAGACGACACACAATTAATCTTCTCCTTTCCCCCTTCTGATGACCAGGTGGCGAATCGCATCTCTGCATGTCTGGCAGACATATCAGTGTGGATGACGGATCACCACCTCAAGCTGAACCTCGGCAAGACGGAGCTGCTCTTCCTCCCGGGAAGGACTGCCCGTTCCATGATCTCGCCATCACGGTTGACAACTCCACTGTGTCCTCCTCCCAGAGCGCCAAGAACCTTGGTGTGATCCTGGACAACACCCTGTCGTTCTCAACTAACATCAAGGCGGTGGCCCGTTCCTGTAGGTTCATGCTCTACAACATCCGCAGAGTACGACCCTGCCTCACACAGGAAGCGGCGCAGGTCCTAATCCAGGCACTTGTCATCTCCCGTCTGGATTACTGCAACTCGCTGTTGGCTGGGCTCCCTGCCTGTGCCATTAAACCCCTTCAACTCATCCAGAACGCCGCAGCCCGTCTGGTGTTCAACCTTCCCAAGTTCTCTCACGTCACCCCGCTCCTCCGTTCTCTCCACTGGCTTCCAGTTGAAGCTCGCATCCGCTACAAGACCATGGTGCTTGCCTACGGAGCTGTGAGGGGAACGGCACCTCAGTACCTCCAGGCTCTGATCAGGCCCTACACCCAAACAAGGGCACTGCGTTCATCCACCTCTGGCCTGCTCGCCTCCCTACCACTGAGGAAGTACAGCTCCCGCTCAGCCCAGTCAAAACTGTTCGCTGCCCTGGCCCCCCAATGGTGGAACAAACTCCCTCACGACGCCAGGACAGCGGAGTCAATCACCACCTTCCGGAGACACCTGAAACCCCACCTCTTTAAGGAATACCTAGGATAGGTTAAGTAATCCCTCTCACCCCACCCCCCCTAAGTTTTAGATGCACTATTGTTAAGTGACTGTCCCACTGGATGTCATAAGGTGAATGCACCAATTTGTAAGTCGCTCTGGATAAGAGCGTCTGCTAAATGACTTAAATGTAATGTAAATGTAGATAGAGGTGGATTGGGAGAGAGAGAGAGAGATAAGATCGAGGGATTGGGAGAGAGAGAGAGAGAGAGAGAGAGAGAGAGAGAGAGAGAGAGAGAGAGAGAGAGAGAGAGAGAGAGAGAGAGAGAGAGAGAGAGAGAGAGAGAGAGAGAAGATAGAGGCATTGGGAGAGAGTATGCGAGTGAAAGAGACAGGTGAAATGCTTCATGGGTCAACAGCAGTTCAGCACAGCAGAGAAAGGAGTCAAGAAGCGACAACTCTTTGAGCCAACGAGAGCCAATCTCCTACCGTTGATACTTTCACCTGTCATGAGGCCTTAGATCCACCTCCAAACACACACACACACACGCACGCACGCACGCACGCACGCACACACACACACACACACACACACACACACACACACACACACACACACACACACACACACGCTGGAGGAACCTCATCAAGCCGTCACTTCGGTTTAGGAATCTCTGGAGGATGATGAGAGGAGTGTGTGTGTGTGTGTGTGTGTGTGTGTGTGTGTGTGTGTGTGTGTGTGTGTGTGTGTGTGTGTGTGTGTGTGTGTGTGTGTGTGTGTGTGTGTGTGTGTGTGTGTGTGTGTGTGTGTGTGTGTGTGTGTGTTGGGAGAAGCCACTGTCTGCTTCAAGTAGGTCTCACACTCTCGCGTCAGAATTTGACGTTCAACCATGTGTTTCAAAACGTCACATTTCCAAATGTGAAAAGGTAAAGGTCTTTACCTCTGAGGAGTGGTAGGTAGGGGTTAAGATTTTGGTTTTGGGCTTAAAACAAAGATCTCAAAAAACGACTTTCAATCGCTGGATTTGAACCTTTGCAATCCGAGACAGGTGCTTTAATGAAGCCCACCTGCCCTCCCTGTCCACAACACCCGAGCAGAACACCAACGCTTCTCTGAAGGTAACAACCCTCGTAGAAGGATTCCAAAACATCTCCTGATGTCCTCTGACACGGATGGATATCGAATGCTGACTTGTAATCACAGGTGACCTGGCTGTTCTGCCTGGCGGGCGTAGCTGTCAAGGTGTGTAGGTAGTGAGTTCTCTTTGATCTCCGATTGACACCTGTACCTGTTAAGATTTAGACACGCCTCTACAGGGTTCACACTCAGGTCAGTACCCCTCACCCACACCTGGTATTCCCCTTATCTACTGTCAGGTCAGTACCCCTCACCCACACCTGGTATTCCCCCTATCTACTGTCAGGTCAGTACCCCTCACCTCCACCTATGGTATTCCCCCTATCTACTGTCAGGTCAGTACCCCTCACCCAACCCTGGTATTCCCCCTATCTACTGTCAGGTCAGTACCCCTCACCCACACCTGGTATTCCCCCTATCTACTGTCAGGTCAGTACCCCTCACCTCCACCTATGGTATTCCCCCTATCTACTGTCAGGTCAGTACCCCTAACCCACACCTGGTATTCCCCCTATCTACTGTCAGGTCAGTACCCCTCACCCACACCTGGTATTCCCCCTATCTACTGTCAGGTCAGTACCCCTCACCCACACCTGGTATTCCCCTTATCTACTGTCAGGTCAGTACCCCTAACCCACACCTGGTATTCCCCCTATCTACTGTCAGGTCAGTACCCCTCACCCACACCTGGTATTCCCCCTATCTACTGTCAGGTCAGTACCCCTCACCCACACCTGGTATTCCCCCTATCTACTGTCAGGTCAGTACCCCTCACCTCCACCTATGGTATTCCCCCTATCTACTGTCAGGTCAGTACCCCTAACCCACACCTGGTATTCCCCCTATCTACTGTCAGGTCAGTACCCGTCACCCACACCTGGTATTCCCCCTATCTACTGTCAGGTCAGTACCCCTCATCTCCACTTATGGTATTCCCCTTATCTACTGTCAGGTCAGTACCCCTCACCCACACATATGGTATTCCCCCTATAGAGTTTGGAGTGTGACTGTTTGAGCTTGTGGACAGGTGTCTTTTACACTGATAACAAGTTCAAACAGGTGCCATTAATACAGGTAACAAGTGGAGGACAGAGGAGCCTCTTAAAAAAAGATGTTACAGAGCCAGAAATCTTTCTTGTTTGTAGGTGACCAAATACTTATTTTCCTCCATAATTTGCAAATAACTTGATTAAAAATCCAACAATGTGATTTTCTTATCTGTCATAGTTGAAGTGAACCTATGATGAAAATTACAGGCCTCTCTCATCTTTTTAAGTGGGAGAACTTGCACAATTGGTGGCTGACAAAATACTTTTTTGCCCCACTGTATATGTTGAAAAGGCTGGGGCTTAAGCTGCATCCCTGTCTCACCTCCCAGCCTGGTGGAAAGAAATGTGTGTTTTTGAACATTTTTAACCGCACACTTGTTGTTTGTGTACATGGATTTTATAATATTGTCTATTGTTCCCCCATTATCACTTTCCATCAATTTGTATACCAGGCCCTCGTGCCAAAACAAATATGAAATCAACGAAGCATGAAAAGACTTTGCCTTATTACATTATTATTATTTGTTTTGGTTGGTTTGTTTGTCAATTGGGTTGTGTACGGTGAATACGTGGTCTGTCGTACGGTAATTTGGTAAAAAGCCAATTTGACATTCGCTCAGTACATTGTATACACTGAGGAAATGTACGAGTCTGCTGTTAATGATAATGCAAAGGATTTTCCCAAGGTTGCTGTTGACGCATATCCCACGGTAGTTATTGGGGTCAAATTTGTCACCACTTTTGTGGATTGGGGTGATCAGTCCTTGGTTGCAAATATTGGGGAAGATGTCAGAGTTGAAGATGATGTTAAAGAGTTTAAGTTTAGCCAATTGGAATATGTGGTCTGTATATTTGATCATTTCATTGAGGATACCATCAACACCACAGGCCTTGTTGGGTTGGAGGGTTTTTATTTTGTCATGTAACTCATTCAATGTAATTGGAGAATCCAGTTTGTTCTGGAATCCAGTTTGTTCTGGAATCCAGTTTGTTCTGGAATCCAGTTTGTTCTGGAATCCAGTTTGTTCTGGAATCCAGTGGGTTCTGGTCTTTAATAGTTGATTCTAAGATGTGTATTTGATCATGTATATGTTTGTGCTGTTTGTTCTCTGTTATAGAGTCAAAAAGATTGTAGAAGAGGTTTATCCACATCTCCATTTTGAATAGATCATTCTTCTTATTGTTGTTTGTTTAGTGTTTTCCAATTTTCCCAGAAGTCAGTAGATTCTATGGATTCCTCAATGACATTGAGCTGATTTCTGACGTGCAGTTCCTTCTTTTTCCGTAGTGTATTTCTGTATTGTTTTAGTGATTCACCATAGTGAAGCCATAGACTCCGGTTTTCCGGGTCTCTATGCTTTTGGTTGAACAGGTTTCTCAATTTCTTTCTTATGTTTTTGCATTGTTCACCAAACCATTTCTCAATTTTGTAAATTTTCTTATGTTTTCTGCTTGACATTTTTAGATTTGACAGGGAAGCTGAGAGGTGAAATGTACTGTTTAAGATGTTTAGGTTTTCTACTGCCAAGTAAAACACCTTCACTATTACAATGAAATGTTTTACCCAGGAAGTTGTCTAAAAGGGAGTGAATTTGTTGTTGCCTAATAGTTTTTTGGTAGATTTCCACACTACCCA
The DNA here is from genome assembly GCF_021184085.1 of Oncorhynchus gorbuscha. Classification (NCBI taxonomy): domain Eukaryota; kingdom Metazoa; phylum Chordata; class Actinopteri; order Salmoniformes; family Salmonidae; genus Oncorhynchus; species Oncorhynchus gorbuscha. The sequence continues at coordinate 46,954,000 of NC_060197.1, forward strand.
CCACAGACCCCAGATTCATTAGCGACTGATCGACTCCCAGAATGATTAACCAACCACACAACCCTCACTCATTAGCGACTGATCGACTCCCAGAATGATTAACCCACCACACAACCCTCACTCATTAGCGACTGATCGATTCCCAGAATCATTAACCAACCACACAACCCTCACTCATTAGCGACTGATCGATTCCCAGAATCATTAACCCACCACACAGAGCTGACTCATTAGCGACTGATCGATTCCCAGAATCATTAACCCACCACACATGATTCATTAGCGACTGATCGATTCCCAGAATCAGTGCATCTTGTAGTTGTTACACTGGCCCCTGTCCCCAACAGCAGCCTATTCCCTACGTAGTGCACTACTTTTCATGGAAGCCTTATGGGAAGTAGTGCACTACGTAGGGAATTGGGTGTCATTTGGGACTTTCAGTCTCTGTGCTGTGGTCAGAGAGATATTTCCTCCTGCGGGCTAGATGCTATAAACAAATGTGTTTCTGTTACCCGTTGTTACCCCATGTCCCCCGTGTGTGTGTGTGTGTGTGTGTGTGTGTGTGTGTGTGTGTGTGTGTGTGTGTGTGTGTGTGTGTGTGTGTGTGTGTGTGTGTGTGTGTGTGTGTGTGTGTGTGTGTGTGTCTGTGTGTGTCTGTGTGTGTGTGTGTGTGTGTGTGTGTGTGTGTGTGTGTGTGTGTGTGTGTGTGTGTGTGTGTGTGTGTGTGTGTGTGTGTGTGTGTGTGTGTGTGTGTGTGTGTGTGTGTACCAGCAACTCTTTGAAGTGTTTCTACAGACCAAGACATCTGTGTTCCATCGTACTGTTGTTTGTAGAAATGTGTGTGTGTGTGTCTGTATGTGTGTGTGCCTGAGTGTGTGTATGTTTGTATGTATGTTTGCTGCGGTTCCCTCTCTCTCTCCATGTCCTCGCCTCTTCCTACATGAAACACTCACTGACAGATGAATCATTTTCAACTATTAAACATGACGTTAAAGCTACATCAAAAATATCGTCAAACAGCCTTTTGTCTTTCAATGACTTCAAATCAACAATGATGTTTTGTCCCCACAATCTTCCATGTGTTCATGTAACAGAGGTTGTCGTCCCTTGGGTTGTTCTGGGTTGATATGACGGTACCAATAGGCCCGTGTTGAGAACTCCGATCTCCATCTAAAGAAGGCTTTCTGAAGCAATGATGGAGTAAATCACTATAGTTATTCACACACGCACGCACACACGCACGCACGCACGCACGCACGCACGCACACACACACACACACACACACACACACACACACACACACACACACACACACACACATCCAGAAGGTCTTTCATGATGATCGGAAGTTCCTTGTGAAACAATTGAACCTCAGAACCATGGAGCCATAGAAGTTTAGAACCTCAGAATGTCAGAACAATGGAACCTCGGAACTATGGATCCTCAGAACCACAGAAATTAGGAACCTCGTAGCCACATACATTCGGAACTACGGAACTACAGAACCACTGAACTTAAGAACTTCAGTATTGTTAAACCATAGAATTATGTGACCGTGGAAACCACAGAACAGAGAAACCATGGAGTTGTTTGCTTGATTGTCGGTCTGTCCCTCAACTATTTCTACAGTCAAGATATTGATTGAAACATTAGTCTTAATTTCACATTATATTTTATTACATTTAAGAATAACGTTGACAAAAAGATGAAAAAACATTCATATTTAAACTAATTAAAATTGTTGCGATCTGGAAAATAAAATAAACATATTAGGAACAGACAGACAGACAGACAGACAGACAGACAGACAGACAGACAGACAGACAGACAGACAGACAGACAGACAGACAGACAGACAGACAGACAGACAGACAGACAGACAGACAGACAGACAGACAGACAGACAGACAGACAGACAGACAGACAGACAGACAGACAGACAGACAGACAGACAGACAGACAGACAGACAGACAGACAGACAGAGTGGCACCCTATTCCCTATATAGTGCACTACTTAATAATAATAATAATAGACCAGAGCCCCTATTCCCTATATAGTGCACTACTTTAGACCAGAGCCTTATTCCCTATATAGAGCACTACTTTAGACCAGAGCCCTAATTCCCTATATAGTGAACTACTTTAGGCCAGAGCCCTATTCCCTATATAGTGAACTACATTAGACCAGAGCCTTATTCCCTATATAGTGCACTACATTAGACCAGAGCCATATTCCCTATATAGTGCACTACATTAGACCAGAGCCCTATTCCCTATATAGTGCACTACTATAGACCAGAGCCCTATTCCCTATATAGTGCACTACTATAGACCAGAGCCCTATTCCCTATATAGTGCACTACTATAGACCAGAGCCCTATTCCCTATATAGTGCACTACTTTAGACCAGAGCCATTTGGGATGCATTCAGATGAAAGAACCAATGTAGTCATGTGACACTTCCATAATAACATACCTCGCAAGTGCTTAACTTCTTAATTGTAATAATTAATTAATGTAATGATAATAATAATTGTAATAATAATAATAACCCAAAATAAGAATATCTAATACAATAAGCAATATTAACACATTCAACAATGTTTTACAATATATAACGGAAATAATTCATATCATACTAAATATAACAATATTTACCAACAAAAATACTTTTGTAATTTATACTTGAACTCTATTGTGAAAATATAATAAAACTCATTATAATATTTTACTTCAATGACAAATATTAATAGTGAATAAATCATAATAATATTAAACAAATGCTACCTCATGTTAAACAGAAGAATCGGATTTAACATAAACAGCCCGTCACTGTCTTGCTTTAAAAATTAAAAATAAAAATACAAATTATAATAAAAAAAATTATAATATAATAATTAAAAAATAAAATAAAATAATAATTAAAAAATAAAATACAACTATAATTAAAAAATAAAATAAAAATTGGGGAAGAATCTCACTTGCAATCTATATATCTTAGCAGTTCTAGAACTCTCAGCTTGAAACACAGAAGCAGCTCACTGTACTTATGGTAAGTATAGACAATCAGTGATGTGGTTGGTCACAGGATATTTAAGTCTATATAACATTATAGACATTATTATATTACATTATTATTATTGTTATAGACAGGCATGCCAAAAGTGTTCAAAGCTGTCATCAAGGCAAAGGGTGGCTACTTTAAAGAATCTCAAATATAAAATATATTTTCATTTGTTTTAAGAATTTTTTTTTTTCCGTTTCTACATGATTCCATTCCCTGTTATTTCATAGTTTCTGATGTCTTCACTATCTACAATGTAGAACATAGTACAAAAAAAATAAAGAAGAAACATGGAATTGAGTAGGTGTGTTCACAACTGTCCAACGATTCCGGGAAAGTTGTTTTTACAGGAATGTTCCGGAATGTTTGTGACACCCAGAATTGTTCTTTTGATGAGTCATAAAGGAAGGAGTTCTGTTTTGGTAGTGTTTACCCCTCCGTCTCCATGATGGACATTTCTTGATGTTTGAGTTAGCAATATGTTCTGAGACTGATTTTGATATCGGCGCACGTTGTTTAATCTATTTAGCTAATAAAGTTTGTAATTATTTTTTTTTTGCATTTTAGTGTTGCTAAAGAGGAGCAGCAATGTCAAAATGTCACCATGGCGTTCCACAGAGGTCAACGACACTCTCCCTCTCTCTCCGGCTTTGTTGTGTCCATAAGAAGTCCAGTCTTCAGGCCCGACTGACAGACACACGTCTGCATATAACATCACAGGTTTGAGGGTTGGAAGGAGGAAGAGGAAGGAACCTGGTTAATAACAACGTATAGTCACTTTCTTATGTGCAGTAAAAAAAACAAAGAAATCAAGTCCTTAAAATCCATCCAAGGAAAGATCCGCTTCCCCACCTGAGTTATCAAACACACTGAAATGCCGTTCCAGCGTTTCAGTATCTCCTTCGCATCATCCCTGAAGTCCTCTAGGGTCACTGTTTCAGCTCCACTTCTAGATAGTCAAAGTCCAGTTCCTGGGTTTTGTACCCATCCTAGCTTTAAGACCCAGCCCAGGCTAATTGACCGAATTGTGATAGGTGATAGGTTGATTGTTTAAGACAGGTAGGTTAGTGCAGGGCTGGAGGAACATGATATAGCTTGTCAAGACTGGAGCTAAAGCACCATGCGATACATATATCACCCCCAGGCCTTAAAACACAATACACCCATCTCTCTCTCTCTCTCTCTCTCTCTCTCTCTCTCTCTCTCTCTCTCTCTCTCTCTCTCTCTCTCTCTCTCTCTCTCTCTCTCTCTCTCTCTCTCTCTCTCTCTCTCTCTCTCTCTCTCTCTCTCTCTCTCTCTCTCTCTCTCTCTCTCTCTCTCTCTCTCTCTCTCTCTCTCTCTCTGTGTCTCTCTGTCTCTTCTCTCTCTCTCTCTCTGTCTGTCTCTGTCTCTCTCTCTCTCATCTCTCTCTCTCTCTCTCTCTTCTCAAATGTTCATAAACCATTTTACCCTGTTTTATCCTTTCTCCCTCCCTCCCTCCTTTCTTTCTTTCTTTCTTTCTTTCATCCCTCCATCCAAATACACTTCTCTACAAATCTGTTTCCTAATTGCGCATAACTTCACCTAATGTTACTTTCTATATTTTTTTTAATCATTCATTATATTACATAAGTTTTCAATTTAGTCATACATAGTTTTGTATATTTATTGGAAAACAAAAGGAATAGAGATTATAAACTTTTTTTGGCAGCTTCTGTACTTCTTTCTCTCCCAGAAAGTTCTGACAACTGACAACAAAACGACAAAGAGAAGGAATCGGAATTCTGAATGTTCCTTTTTAGAGTTCAAAGGAGACCTCCGACATTCCAAGACATCAATAGAATGAAAAAAAAGGAAACTAAACCCCTCCCAGTCTCCCATCCTCATTTGTTATTTCTGTCATATCCTCCATCCATCCTTCTCTTCACTCTCCTTTCTCCTCCATACCTCCCTTCCTCCTTCCTCCTTCCTCCTTCCTCCTTGCTTCGTCCAATCCAGATCAACGATCTACACCGCGGCTCCCGGTAGCTCTTCCGTCTTGATGTCGGCTAGGAGATCGGATGAAATCTCATTCTGGTTAGAATCCAGACCGTAGAACTTCACCTTCAACCCGTCCACCGGATGAACCACCGGCACCGTCACCACTCTAGGAAAATTCCGAGTCGCCAACTCAAACCGGCTGGTGCTGGCCAGCTCGATGGCCAGTATACGGAGGAAGAGAGTGGCGAGCTGTTTCCCGAGACAGGAGCGGATGCCGCCGCCGAACGGGAGGTAGTGGAAGCGTCCCTCCTTGTCTTCGCTGCGTTCCTGGGAGAAGCGGTCGGGGTCGAAGGCATCCACGTCCTTGAAGACGGAGGAGGTATCGTGTGTGTCTCTGATGCTGTACATCACACTCCAACCCTTCGGGATCTGTACCCCCTGGGGACGGAGAGACTCATTTAGAAACAGCACGTTTTCCCTTAACATCCAAGATCATCAGATGAGAGAAGTAAAGAGAAGACAACACAATACAAGACACATGACAAAACAAGAGACAAGAGACAACACAATAAAAATGACAAAACAAGAGACATGAGACAACACAGCACAAGACAAATGACAAGACAAGAGAACAGACAATACAAGAGACAAGACAAGAGACAAGAGGACAAATGACCAGACAAAAGACCAGACAAGAGACCAGACAAGAGACCAGACAAGAGACCAGAAAAGAGACCATACAAGAGACCATACAAGAGACAAGACAAGAGGCCAGACAAGAGACAAGACAAATTACAAAAAAAAGACCAGACAAGAGACCAGACAAGAGACCAGACAAGAGACCAGACAAGAGACAAGAGACAAGAGACCAGACAAGAGACCAGACAAGAGACCAGACAAGAGACCAGACAAGAGACAAGATACCAGACAAGATACCAGACAAGAGACCAGACAAGAGACCAGACAAGAGACCAGACAAGAGACCAGACAAGAGACCAGACAAGAGACAAGATACCAGACAAGAGACCAGACAAGAGACCAGACAAGAGACAAGAGACCAGACAAGAGACAAGACAAGAGACCAGACAAGAGACCAGACAAGAGACCAGACAAGAGACCAGACAAGAGACCAGAAAAGAGACCATACAAGAGACCATACAAGAGACCAGACAAGAGACCAGACAAGAGACCAGACAAGAGACAAGAGACCAGACAAGAGACCAGACAAGAGACCAGACAAGAGACCAGACAAGAGACAAGACAAGAGACAAGACAAGAGACCAGACAAGAGACAAGACAAGAGACCAGACAAGAGACCAGACAAGAGACCAGAGAAAAGAGACAAGAGACCAGACAAGAGACCAGACAAGAGACCAGACAAGAGACAAGACAAGAGACCAGACAAGAGACCAGACAAGAGACCAGACAAGAGACCAGAAAAGAGACCAGGAAAGAGACCAGACAAGAGTCCAGACAAGAGACAAGACAAGAGGCAAGACAAGAGACAAGACAAGAGACCAGACAAGAGACAAAACAAGAGACCAGACAAGAGACCAGACAAGAGACAAGAGAAAAGAGACAAGAGACCAGACAAGAGACCAGACAAGAGTCCATACAAGAGACAAGACAAATTACAAAACAAGAGACCAGACAAGAGACCAGAAAAGAGACCAGGAAAGAGACAAGAGACCAGACAAGAGTCCATACAAGAGACAAGACAAGAGGCCAGACAAGAGACAAGACAAATTACAAAACAAGAGACCAGACAAGAGACCAGACAAGAGACCAGAGACAAGAGACCAGACAAGAGACCAGACAAGAGACCAGACAAGAGACCAGACAAGAGACCAGACAAGAGACAAGACAAGAGACAAGATACCAGACAAGAGACCAGACAAGAGACAAGACAAGAAATAGATGATACTAGTATATAATATATATAAATATATAACACTATGCTCACTTCTAGTTCAAAGGTCTGCAGGGCCGTCCTATAACCCCCAGACACGGGCGTGAAGAGCCTCAGCACCTCCTTAATCACACAGTCCAGATACTTCAGACTAACGATGGTATCCAGACCCAGTTCCCCCTCGCACAGACAGCCGTTGTGGAGGATCCCCCTGGTCCGGAGCTCCTCTCGTAACTTCTCCAGCACTGCAGGGTGGCGTAGGAGCTGCATGATGAGAGAGGTGGAGGCACTGGCCGTGGTGGCAAACGCTGCGAAGATCAGCTCAATGGTCGCCTCCTGGAGATGAGGAGAGGTGAGTTCATCAGTTTTCCAAAGATGTTTAAAGGCACAGTTAACTCAGTGTATGTAAACTTCTGACCCACTGGAATTGTGATGGAGTGTAAGTGAAATAATCTGTCTGTAAACAACTGTTGGAAAAATTAGATCTCCTAACCGAATAGCCAAAACTATAGTATGTTAGCAAGAAATTTGTGAAAAGGTTGAAAAACTTACTGGTACTTCCTGTATATAGCTCCACATTGATTTGGTATTTCCTGTATATAGCTCCATATTGATCTGGTACTTCCTGTATATAGCTCCACATTGATCTGGTATTTCCTGTATATAGCTCCACCTTGATCTGGTACGGGTACTTCCTGTATATAGTTCCACACTGATCTGGTACTTCCTGTATATAGCTCCACATTGATCTGGTACTTCCTGTATATAGCTCCACATTGATCTGGTACTTCCTGTATATAGCTCCACACTGATCTGGTACTTCCTGTATATAGCGCCACATTGATCTGGTACTTCCTGTATATAGCTCCACATTGATCTGGTACTTCCTGTATATAGCTCCACACTGATCTGGTACTTCCTGTATATAGCTCCACACTGATCTGGTACTTCCTGTATATAGCTCCACATAGATCTGGTACTTCCTGTATATAGCTCCACACGGATCTGGTACTTCCTGTATATAGAGCCACATTGATATGGTACTTCCTGTATATAGCTCCACACTGATCTGGTACTTCCTGTATATAGCTCCACACTGATCTGGTACTTCCTGTATATAGCTCCACATAGGTCTGGTACTTCCTGTATATAGCTCCACACTGATCTGGTACTTCCTGTATATAGCTCCACATAGATCTGGTACTTCCTGTATATAGCTCCAAATAGATCTGGTACTTCCTGTATATAGCTCCACATAGATCTGGTACTTCCTGTATATAGCTCCACATAGATCTGGTACTTCCTGTATATAGCTCCAAATAGATCTGGTACTTCCTGTATATAGCTCCACATAGATCTGGTACTTCCTGTATATAGCTCCAAATAGATCTGGTACTTCCTGTATATAGCTCCACATAGATCTGGTACTTCCTGTATATAGCTCCAAATAGATCTGGTACTTCCTGTATGTAGGTACCCACGTCTTATTCATCGTATGTGATATACAATTTGATTTGAAAATATCTCTGAAACTATATAACTTCTCCTGACAGAGATTGCTTTCGATCTAAGTTTAAACCTAAAGTAAAATGAGAAGCTTAAAGCAAAAAAGGAGAAGGGTAGCAGAAGGGTAAGAGAAGGGTAAGAGAAGGGTAGGAGACGGGTAGGAGAAGGGTAGGAGAAGGGTAAGAGAAGGGTATGAGAAGGGTAGGAGAAGGGTAAGAGAGAAGGGTAAGAGAAGGGTATGAGAAGGGTATGAGAGGGTAGGAGAAGGGTATGAGAGGGTATGAGAAGGGTAGGAGAAGGGTAGGAGAAGGGTAGGAGAAGGGTATGAGAGGGTAGGAGAAGGGTATGAGAGGGTAGGAGAAGGGTAAGAGAAGGGTAGGAGAAGGGTAGGAGAAGTGTAAGAGAAGGGTAAGAGGAGAGTAGAAGAAGGGTAAGAGAAGGGTATGAGAAGGTTAGGAGAAGGGTAAGAGAAGGGTATGAGAAGGGTAAGAGAAGGGTAGGAGAAGAGTAAGAGAAGAGTAGCAGAAGGGTAAGATAAGGGTAAGAGAAGGGTAGCAGAAGGGTAAGAGAAGGGTAGCAGAAGGGTAAGAGAATGGTATGAGAAGGGTATGAGAAGGGTAGGAGAAGGGTAAGAGAAGGGTATGAGAAGGGTATGAGAAGGGTAAGCAAAGTGTAAGAGAAGGGTAAGAGAAGGGTAAGAGAAGGGTAGGAGAAGGGTAGGAGAAGGGTAGGGGAAGGGTAAGAGAAGTGTAAGAGAAGGGTAAGAGAAGGGTAGGAGAAGGGTAGAAGAAGGGTATGAGAGGGTAGGAGAAGGGTAGGAGAAGGGTAAGAGAAGGGTAGGAGAAGGGTATGAGAAGGGTAGGAGAAGGGTAGGAGAAGAATAGGAGAAGGGTATGAGAAGGGTATGAGAAGGGTATGAGAAGGGTAGAGGAAGGTTAGGAGAAGGGTAGGTGAAGGTTAGGAGAGGGTCGGAGAAGGGTAAGGGAAGGGTGACAAACCAGGAATCAGTCATCATGTCTCAAATATCTACAGTAGGTTGGGTTTTCGGTTCGTGCAGTTCAGCGGCTGTTTTTACAGTCAGTGCTGTGATCTGGTGCCGACAGCCTCGGTCTCCTGTCTGGGGACCTTGCCCCTGTTTTAGCTCTGGTTGTGTGGCACACACCTCTCTAAAAATCTCCTGCCCTCTCTTTGGAAAAATACTATTTTCTGGGTCTGGAATAACAGTTTAGGATAACACACACACTGAAACCCCTCATCTGCTGCAATTTGTGTCAAAACATGTCTGTACCACCCCGGTGTCTGTCTGTCTGTCTGTCTGTCTGTCTGTCTGTCTGTCTGTCTGTCTGTCTGTCTGTCTGTCTGTCTGTCTGTCTGTCTGTCTGTCTGTCTGTCTGTCTGTGTGTGTGTGTGTGTGTGTGTGTGTGTGTGTGTGTGTGTGTGTGTGTGTGTGTGTGTGTGTGTGTGTGTGTGTGTGTGTGTGTGTGTGTGTGTGTGTGTGTTTGTGCGCTGAGAGAGAGAGAGTAGGGGGCTGAATAGGGGGCTGAGTAGGGAGTAGGGTAGGCTGAGTAGGGAGTAGGGAGTAGGGGGGCTGAGTCGGGTGGCTGAGTAGGGAGTAAGGGGGCTGAGTAGGGAGTAGGGGGCTGAGTAGGGAGTAGGAGGGCTGAGTAGGGTGGCTGAGTAGGGAGTAGGGGGCTGAGTAGGGAGTAGGGGGCTGAGTAGGGAGTAGGGTGGCTGAGTAGGGAGTAGGGGGCTGAGTAGGGAGTAGGGGGCTGAGTAGGGTGGCTGAGTAGGGAGTAGGGGGCTGAGTAGGGAGTAGGGGGCTGAGTAGGGTGGCTGAGTAGGGAGTAGGGGGCTGAGTAGGGAGTAGGGTGGCTGAGTAGGGAGTAGGGGGCTGAGTAGGGAGTAGGGGGCTGAGTAGGGGGCTGAGTAGGGAGTAGGGGGCTGAGTTGGGAGTAGGGGGCTGAGTACGGTGGCTGAGTAGGGAGTAGGGGGCTGTGTAGGGAGTAGGGGGCTGAGTAGGGTGGCTGAGTAGGGAGTAGGGGGCTGAGTAGGGAGTAGTGGGGCTGAGTAGGGTGGCTGAGTAGGGAGTAGGGGGCTGAGTAGGGAGTAGGGGGCTGAGTCGGGTGGCTGAGTAGGGAGTAAGGGGGCTGAGTAGGGAGTAGGGGGCTGAGTAGGGAGTAGGAGGGCTGAGTAGGGTGGCTGAGTAGGGAGTAGGGGGCTGAGTAGGGAGTAGGGGGCTGAGTAGGGAGTAGGGTGGCTGAGTAGGGAGTAGGGGGCTGAGTAGGGAGTAGGGGGCTGAGTAGGGTGGCTGAGTAGGGAGTAGGGGGCTGAGTAGGGAGTAGGGGGCTGAGTAGGGTGGCTGAGTAGGGAGTAGGGGGCTGAGTAGGGAGTAGGGTGGCTGAGTAGGGAGTAGGGGGGCTGAGTAGGGAGTAGGGGGCTGAGTAGGGGGCTGAGTAGGGAGTAGGGGGCTGAGTTGGGAGTAGGGGGCTGAGTACGGTGGCTGAGTAGGGAGTAGGGGGCTGTGTAGGGAGTAGGGGGCTGAGTAGGGTGGCTGAGTAGGGAGTAGGGGGCTGAGTAGGGAGTAGGGGGCTGAGTAGGGGGCTGAGTCGGGAGTAGGGGGCTGAGTAGGGAGTAGGGTGGCTGAGTAGGGAGTAGGGGGCTGAGTAGGGAGTAGGGGGGCTGAGTAGGGGGCTGAGTAGGGAGTAGGGGGCTGAGTTGGGAGTAGGGGGCTGACTACGGTGGCTGAGTAGGGAGTAGGGGGCTGTGTAGGGAGTAGGGGGCTGAGTAGGGTGGCTGAGTAGGGAGTAGGGGGCTGAGTAGGGAGTAGTGGGGCTGAGTAGGGTGGCTGAGTAGGGAGTAGGGGGCTGAGTAGGGAGTAGGTGGGCTGAGTAGGGAGTAGGGGGCTGAGTAGGGAGTAGGGGGGCTGAGTAGGGGGCTGAGTAGGGAGTAGGGGGCTGAGTAGGGAGTAGGGGGCTGAGTAGGGTGGCTGAGTAGGGAGTAGGGGGCTGTGTAGGGAGTAGGGGGCTGAGTAGGGTGGCTGAGTAGGGAGTAGGGGGCTGAGTAGGGTGGCTGAGTAGGGAGTAGGGGGCTGAGTAGGGAGTAGGTGGGCTGAGTAGGGAGTAGAGGGGCTGAGTAGGGTGTAGGGGGGCTGAGTAGGGAGTAGGGGGCTGAGTAGGGGGCTGAGTCGGGAGTAGGGGGCTGAGTAGGGAGTAGGGGGCTGAGTAGGGAGTAGGGGGCTGAATAGGGAGTAGGGGGCTGAGTAGGGAGTAGGGGGCTGAGTAAGGAGTAGGGGGGCTGAATAGGGTGGCTGAGTAGGGAGTAGGGGGCTGAGTAGGGATTAGGGTGGCTGAGTAGGGAGTAGGGGGCTGAGTAGGGAGTAGGGGGCTGAGTAGGGAGTAGGGGGCTGAGTAGGGAGTAGGGTGGCTGAGTAGGGGGCTGAGTAGGGAGTAGGGGGGCTGAGTAGGGGGCTGAGTAGGGAGTAGGGGGGCTGAGTAGGGAGTAGGGGGCTGAGTAGGGGGCTGAGTAGGGACTAGGGGGCTGAATAGGGGGCTGAGTAGGGAGTAGGGGGGCTGAGTAGGGAGTAGGGGGGATGAGTAGGGAGTAGGGGGGCATCTGGGACACTCCCCAGAGAGAGAGAGAGAGAGAGAGAGAGAGAGAGAGAGAGGTTCCTACCTTGAGTTCCTGCATGGTGAGTTCGGTGCCGTTCTCTTTTGCGCTCTCCAGTAGGATATCTAGTGCGTCGCTGTAATCCTTCCCCTGGGAACAGAGGGGTTTCTCCCTGATGGCCTTTTCTATTCCCTTCTGGAGTGTGTCCCTGGCACAGATGCCCTACGGAAATAAAACACACGTAGACGTGGTGAGTGACGTATAGTCGAGACCAATCATTCACGTCCTTGAAAAATGTCTGGAGGGAGGGCTTACTGACACTCACATATTCAGTGCTTGTATTCCCAATGAATGATTGGATTTGTCTTGTTGAATTACACAGCTTCAAGACAAGATTACATCCCTGCATGAGTGTATCTGTCAATCAAAGTGCTTTTGTGTCTGACCTTCCTGTATCCACTGAATGGCAGGTCTAACGGCAGACTGAAGATGTTGTCTATAAACTCCTGGAAGGTGGTGAACAGGTGTCTCATCTCCTCGTCTGCTACTCTGAACCCCAGCAACACCCTCACTGCCATCTGGAATGACAGCCTCTGGGATTCCCTGGAGGGGGGGAGAGAGAGAGAGAGAGAGAGAGAGAGAGAGAGAGAGAGAGAGAGAGAGAGAGAGAGAGAGAGAGAGAGAGAGAGAGAGAGGGGAGGCAGAGAGGAGAGAGAGAAAGAGAGAGAGGGAGGGAGGGTCCGAGAGAGAGAGAGGAGAGGAGAGAGAGAGAGAGAGAGAGAGAGAGAGAGAGAGAGAGAGAGAGAGAGAGAGAGAGAGAGAGAGAGAGAGAGAGAGAGGGAGGAGAGAGGGAGGGAGGGAGGGAGGGTCAGAGAGAGAGAGAGAGAGGGAGGGAGAGAGGGAGGGAGAGAGGGAGGGTCAGAGAGAGAGAGAGGGAGGGAGGGAGAAAGAGAGAGAGAGAGGGAGGGAGAGAGGGAGGGAGGGTCAGAGAGAGAGAGAGGGAGGGAGGGTCAGAGATAGAGAGAGAGAGAGGGCGAGAGGGAGGGAGAGAGGGAGGGAGAGAGGGAGGGAGGGTCAGAGAGAGAGGGAGAGGGAGGGATAGAGGGAGGGAGGGAGGGTCAGAGAGAGAGAGAGAGGGAGGGATAGAGGGAGGGAGGGAGGGTCAGAGAGAGAGAGAGAGGGAGGGAGGGTCAGAGAGAGAGAGAGAGGGAGGGAGGGTCAGAGAGAGGGAGGGAGAGAGGGAGGGAGGGTCAGAGAGAGAGAGAGAGGGAGGGAGGGAGAAAGAGAGAGAGAGAGGGAGGGAGAGAGGGAGGGAGGGTCAGAGAGAGAGAGAGGGAGGGAGGGTCAGAGAGAGGGAGGGAGAGAGGGAGGGAGGGTCAGAGAGAGGGAGGGAGAGAGGGAGGGAGGGTCAGAGAGAGGGAGGGAGAGAGGGAGGGAGGGTCAGAGAGAGGGAGGGAGAGAGGGAGGGAGGGTCAGAGAGAGGGAGAGAGAGAGAGAGGGAGGGAGGGTCAGAGAGAGAGGGTTAAGTCCGTCAGTCGGTCAATAACAACCCATTTACCCGTACAATACCCAGCCTAGACCCAAAAGAGCACACATTCAGAAACTGTCATGGCTGTGTCCAAAATTGCCCTGGTCTAAATGGCCTCATTGGCCCAGGTCTAAATGGCCCAGGTCTAAATGGCCCAGGTCTAAATGGCCCTGGTCTAAAAGGCCCTATTGGCCCTGGTCTAAATGGCCCAGGTCTAAATGGCCCAGGTCTAAATGGCCCAGGTCTAAATGGCCCTGGTCAAATAGGCCCTATTGACCCTGGTCTAAAAGGCCCTGGTCCAAATGGCCCTATTGGCCCTGGTCTAAATGGCCCTATTGGCCCTGGTCTAAATGGCCCTAGTCTAAATGGCCCTATTGGCCCAGGTCTAAATGGCCCTATTGGCCCTGGTCCAAATGGCCCTATTGGCCCTAGTCTAAATGGCCCAGGTCTAAATGGCCCTGGTCAAATAGGCCCTATTGACCCTGGTCTAAAAGGCCCGGGTCCAAATGGCCCTATTGGCCCAGGTCTAAAAGGCCCTATTGACCCTGGTCTAAAAGGCCCTGGTCTAAATGGCCCTATTGGCCCTGTTCTAAATGGCCCTATTGGCCCTGGTCTAAATGGCCCTAGTCTAAATGGCCCTATTGGCCCTGGTCTAAATGGCCCTAGTCTAAATGGCCCTATTGGCCCTGGTCTAAATGGCCCTGGTCTAAATGGCCCTATTGGCCCTGGTCTAAATGGCCCTGGTCTAAATGGCCCTATTGGCCCTGGTCTAAAAGGCCCTGCTCCAAATGGCCCTATTGGCCCTGGTCCAAATGGCCCTATTGGCCCTGGTCCAAATGGCCCTATTGGCCCTGGTCTAAATGGCCCTATTGGCCCAGGTCTAAATGGCCCTATTGGCCCTGGTCTAAATTGCCCTATTGGCCCTGGTCTAAATGGCCCTATTGGCCCTGGTCTAAATGGCCCTAGTCTAAATGGCCCTATTGGCCCTGGTCTAAATGGCCCTATTGGCCCTGGTCTAAATGGCCCTATTGGCCCTGGTCTAAATGGCCCTATTGGCCCAGGTCTAAATGGCCCTATTGGCCCTGGTCTAAATGGCCCTATTGGCCCTGGTCTAAATGGCCCTATTGGCCCTGGTCTAAATGGCCCTAGTCTAAATGGCCCTATTGGCCCTGGTCTAAATGGCCCTAGTCTAAATGGCCCTATTGGCCCTGGTCTAAATGGCCCTGGTCTAAATGGCCCTATTGGCCCTGGTCTAAATGGCCCTGGTCTAAATGGCCCTATTGGCCCAGGTCTAAATGGCCCTATTGGCCCTGGTCTAAATGGCCCTATTGGCCCTGGTCCAAATGGCCCTATTGGCCCTGGTCCAAATGGCCCTATTGGCCCTGGTCTAAATGGCCCTATTGGCCCTGGTCTAAATGGCCCTATTGGCCCAGGTCTAAATGGCCCTATTGGCCCAGGTCTCATACACACACACACACACACACACACACACACACACACACACACACACACACACACACACACACACACACACACACACACACACACACACACACACACACACACACACACACACACCAGGTTGAGAAGTCACCTGTAGACATTGATGGGTTCTGGGTTGGAGCTCCACAGCCTTAGTGACTCCTGGATCACCTGCTGGATCTTAGGGAGGTAGGACTGCAGAGCCTCATGACTGAACACCTTGGAAAACACCTGGAGGAGAGGGGGAGGGGGAGGAGGGGGAGAGGGGAGGAGAGGGGAGGAGGAGGGGAGGAGGGGGAGAGGGGAGGAGGAGGAGGGGGAGAGGGGAGGGGAGGAGAGGGGAGGGAGGGGGGGAGGAGGGGGAGAGGGGAGGAGGAGGAGGGGGAGAGGGGAGGGGGGAGAGAGGAGGGGGGAGGAGGAGGGGGAGGAGGGGGAGAGGGGAGGAGGAGGAGGGGGAGAGGGGAGGGGAGGAGAGGAGGAGGGGTGAGAGGGGAGAGGGGGAGGAGGAGAATGAGGAGGAGGAGGGGGAGAGGGGAGGGGGAGGGGGAGGAGGGGGAGAGGGGAGGAGGAGGAGGGGGAGGAGGAGAAGGAGGAGGAGGAGGGGGAGAGGGGAGGGGGAGGGGGAGGGAGGAGAGGAGGGGGAGGTGGGGGGAGAAGGGAGGGGAGGAGAGGGGGGAGGAGGAGGGGGAGGGGGAGGAGGAGGGGGAGGGGGAGGAGGGGGAGGAGGAGGAAGGAGGAGGAGGAGGGGGACAGGGGAGGGGGAGTGGGAGGAGGGGGAGAGGGGGGAGGAGGAGGGGGGGGAGGAGGAGGAGGGGGAGAGGGGAGGGGGAGAGGGAGGGAGGAGAGGAGGTGGAGGTGGGGGGTTAAGGGAGGAGGAGGAGGAGGGGGTAAGGGAGGAGGAGGAGGAGGAGGAGGGAGAGGGGAGGGGGAGGAGGAGGGAGGAGGGGAGGGGTAGGAGAAGGGGAGAGGGGGAGAGGGGAGGAGAAGGGGAGGATGGGAGGGGAGGAGGAGGAGGAGGAGGAGGGGAGGGGAGGAGGAGGAGGAGAGGAAGGGAGGAGCAAGTAGAAGAGGGGGGGTGGAGGGGAGGAGGAGAAGAGAGGAGGATAGGAAAGAAGGGGAGGAGGGAAGGAGAGAGGAGATGTGGCGGAGTGTTATGTTTAATTTTATTAGGATCCCCATTAACTAGCTTAGCTAATCTTCCTGGGGTACAACACCAACTAACAAGACGTTATAAACTAAGACTTCACAAACATTCGACAAGTAGACAATAAAGACATTTAAAATACCTGACAGGAAACACATTTAACATTCCGCTGATACTTCCTATTTCCTGTCCAGTCATATGATCTATCACATTAGATGTTCTGTCTACTTCCTGTCCAGTCATATGGTCTATTTCCTGTCCAGTCACATGGTCTATCACATTAGATGTTCTGTCTACTTCCTGTCCAGTCATATGATCTATCACATTAGATGTTCTGTCTACTTCCTGTCCAATCATATGGTCTACTTCCTGACCAGTCATATGATCTATCACATTAGATGTTCTGTCTACTTCCTGTCCAGTCATATGGTCTATTTCCTGTCCAGTCACATGGTCTATCACATTAGATGTTCTGTCTACTTCCTGGCCAGTCATATGGTCTATTTTCTGTCCCGTCATATGGTCTGTCACACTAGATATTCTGTCTATTTCCTGTCCAGTCATATGGTCTATTTCCTGTCCAGTCACATGGTCTATTTCCTTTCCAGTCATATGGTCTATCACATTAGATGTTCTGTCTATTTCCTGTCCACTCATATGGTCTATTTCCTGTCCAGTCACATGGTCTATTTCCTGTCCAGTCACATGGTCTATTTCCTGTCCAGTCACATGGTCTATTTCCTGTCCAGGCACATGGTCTATTTCCTGTCCAGTCATATGGTCTATTTCCTGTCCAGTCACATGGTCTATTTCCTGGTCTATTTCCTGTCCAGTCACATGGTCTATTTCCTGTCCAGTCATATGGTCTATTTCCTGTCCAGTCACATGGTCTATTTCCTGTCCAGTCACATGGTCTATTTCCTGTCCAGTCACATGGTCTATTTCCTGTCCAGTCACATGGTCTATTTCCTGTCCAGTCACATGGTCTATTTCCTGTCCAGTCACATGGTCTATCACATTAGATGTTCTGTCTACTTCCTGGCCAGTCATATGGTCTATTTTCTGTCCAGTCATATGGGTCACACTAGATATTTTCTATTTCCTGTCCAGTCATATGGTCTATTTCCTGTCCAGTCACATGGTCTATTTCCTTTCCAGTCCAGTCACATGGTCATATGGGTCCAGTCACATGGTCTATTTCCTGTCCAGTCACATGGTCTATTTCCTGTCCAGTCACATGGTCTATTTCCTGTCCAGGCACATGGTCTATTTCCTGTCCAGTCATATGGTCTATTTCCTGTCCAGTCACATGGTCTATTTCCTGTCCAGTCACATGGTCTATTTCCTGTCCAGTCACATGGTCTATTTCCTGTCCAGTCACATGGTCTATTTCCTGTCCAGTCACATGGTCTATTTCCTGTCCAGTCACATGGTCTATTTCCTGTCCAGTCACATGGTCTATTTCCTGTCCAGTCACATGGTCTACCACGTTAGATGTTATTTGATTGTTTTCTTGAAGGTGGATTTACTCCATATCCTGAGAGATATGGATTGGTAAAGATTTCCAATCAGCTATGGACTCTATTTAAAACTGTAGATTTAAGGCGATTTGAATTGGGTCGTTTTATATGCCCTGAATTTGCCTGTCTGGTTTGGTGGTTATGCGTGTTGCTAGTATGTACAAACTGGCCTGAACATTAAATAGAACATTCCTAAAGAAAATCAGAAGACTGAATAGTAATTTATTGTGACGTGAAGCCATGGGAGATTCTGTTGCACTTGGATCATATTCATGAAGAGTTAATCTGGCAGCCCTGTTGTGAGCAATGAAGAGTTAATCTGGCAGCCCTGTTGTGAGCAATGAAGAGTTAATCTGGCAGCCCTGTTTTGATCAATGAAGAGTTAATCTGGCAGCCCTGTTGTGAGCAATGAAGAGTTCATCTGGCAGCCCTGTTGTGAGCAATGAAGAGTTAATCTGGCAGCCCTGTTGTGAGCAATGAAGAGTTAATCTGGCAGCCCTGTTGTGAGCAATGAAGAGTTAATCTGGCAGCCCTGTTGTGAGCAATGAAGAGTTAATCTGGCAGCCCTGTTGTGAGCAAAGAAGAGTTAATCTGGCAGCCCTGTTGTGAGCAAAGAAGAGTTAATCTGGCAGCCCTGTTGTGAGCAATGAAGTGTTAATCTGGCAGCCCTGTTGTGAGCAATGAAGAGTTAATCTGGCAGCCTTGTTGTGAGAAATGAAGAGTTAATCTGGCAGCCCTGTTGTGAGCAATGAAGAGTTAATCTGGCAGCCCTGTTTTGAGCAATGAAAAATTAATCTGGCAGCCCTGTTTTTTTTATTTTTTCTTATTTGCTGAAGATGCCCATATAACTGGAAAGTACTCTAAATGTGATAGGACCAGGGACAGTACTCTAAGTGTGATAGGACCAGGGACAGTACTCTAAATGTGATAGGGCCAGGGACAGTACTCTAAGTGTGATAGGACCAGGGACAGTACTCTAAATGTGATAGGACCAGGGACAGTACTCTAAATGTGATAGGACCAGGGACAGTACTCTAAATGTGATAGGACCAGGGACAGTACTCTAAATGTGATAGGACCAGGGACAGTACTCTAAATGTGATAGGACCAGGGACAGTACTCTAAATGTGATAGGACCAGGGACAGTACTCTAAATGTGATAGGACCAGGGACAGTACTCTAAATGTGATAGGACCAGGGACAGTACTCTAAATGTGATAGGACCAGGGACAGTACTCTAAATGTGATAGGACCAGGGACAGAGTGTGAGGACCAGGGACAGTACTCTAAATGTGATAGGACCAGGGACAGTACTCTAGGACCAGGGAAATGTGATAGGACCAGGGACAGTACTCTAAATGTGATAGGACCAGACCTAAATATAACTGGACAGTACTCTAAATGTGATAGGACCAGGGACAGTACTCATATGTGATAGGACCAGGGACAGTACTCTAAGTGTGATAGGACCAGGGACAGTACTCTAAATGTGATAGGACCAGGGACAGTACTCTAAATGTGATAGGACCAGGGACAGTACTCTAAATGTGATAGGACCAGGGACAGTACTCTAAGTGTGATAGGACCAGGGACAGTACTCTAAGTGTGATAGGACCAGGGACAGTACTCTAAATGTGATAGGACCAGGGACAGTACTCTAAATGTGATAGGACCAGGGATTGACCATATAACTGGACAGTACTCTAAGTGTGATAGGACCAGGGACAGTACTCTAAGTGTGATAGGACCAGGGACAGTACTCTAAATGTGATAGGACCAGGGACAGTACTCTAAATGTGATAGGACCAGGGACAGTACTCTAAATGTGATAGGACCAGGGACAGTACTCTAAATGTGATAGGACCAGGGACAGTACTCTAAATGTGATAGGACCAGGGACAGTACTCTAAATGTGATAGGACCAGGGACAGTACTCTAAATGTGATAGGACCAGGGACAGTACTCTAAATGTGATAGGACCAGGGACAGTACTCTAAATGTGATAGGACCAGGGACAGTACTCTAAATGTGATAGGACCAGGGACAGTACTCTAAATGTGATAGGACCAGGGACAGTACTCTAAATGTGATAGGACCAGGGACAGTACTCTAAATGTGATAGGACCAGGGACAGTACTCTAAATGTGATAGGACCAGGGACAGTACTCTAAGTGTGATAGGACCAGGGACAGTACTAAATGTGATACAGTACTCTAAGTGTGATAGGACCAGGGACAGTACTCTAAATGTGATAGGACCAGGGACAGTACTCTAAATGTGATAGGACCAGGGACAGTACTCTAAATGTGATAGGACCAGGGACAGTACTCTAAATGTGATAGGACCAGGGACAGTACTCTAAATGTGATAGGACCAGGGACAGTACTCTAAATGTGATAGGACCAGGGATTGACCATATAACTGGACAGTACTCTAAGTGTGATAGGACCAGGGACAGTACTCTAAGTGTGATAGGACCAGGGACAGTACTCTAAGTGTGATAGGACCAGGGACAGTACTCTAAATGTGATAGGACCAGGGATTGACCATATAACTGGACAGTACTCTAAATGTGATAGGACCAGGGACAGTACTCTAAGTGTGATAGGACCAGGGACAGTACTCTAAATGTGATAGGACCAGGGACAGTACTCTAAATGTGATAGGACCAGGGACAGTACTCTAAATATGATAGGACCAGGGACAGTACTCTAAATGTGATAGGGCCAGGGACAGTACTCTAAGTGTGATAGGACCAGGGACAGTACTCTAAATGTGATAGGACCAGGGACAGTACTCTAAATGTGATAGGACCAGGGATACTCTAAATGTGATAGGACCAGGGACAGTACTCTAAATGTGATAGGACCAGGGACAGTACTCTAAGTGTGATAGGACCAGGGACAGTACTCTAAATGTGATAGGACCAGGGACAGTACTCTAAATGTGATAGGACCAGGGATTGACCATATAACTGGACAGTACTCTAAGTGTGATAGGACCAGGGACAGTACTCTAAGTGTGATAGGACCAGGGACAGTACTCTAAGTGTGATAGGACCAGGGACAGTACTCTAAGTGTGATAGGACCAGGGACAGTACTCTAAATGTGATAGGACCAGGGATTGACCATATAACTGGACAGTACTCTAAATGTGATAGGACCAGGGACAGTACTCTAAGTGTGATAGGACCAGGGACAGTACTCTAAGTGTGATAGGACCAGGGACAGTACTCTAAGTGTGATAGGACCAGGGACAGTACTCTAAATGTGATAGGACCAGGGACAGTACTCTAAATGTGATAGGACCAGGGATTGACCATATAACTGGACAGTAAACTAACATTTAGTTTTAGAAATGTTCAACGCCAATTTGTTCATATCAACCCACTCAGACACCATTCGTAGTTCACTGCTCAATACATCTGTTTTCTCATTACAGTCTGATGCTGCGCTGTACATTGTAGAGTCATCAGCACACATGAGCCCTCTTGCTTTGTTCACTACACAAGGTAAATCATTAGTAAAGATTGAGAAGTGGTCCTAGGATGGTCCTTGAGGAACACCACGATGTATATCTTTGCTGTTTGAAAAGCTACCATTTTAAAGAACACTTTTTTTGCCTTTGTCTCGGATAGATTGCTTTCCATCCAGCATAGAGCTGCAGACTTAAAACCAATAACATTCGATGTTTTACCGAGTAACAGTTCATGATCAACAACATCAAAGGCAGCACTGAAATCCAGCAACACTGCACCAACTACCTTCCTGTCATCCACACTCATTAACCAATCATCTGTCATTTGTGTTAAGGCCGTACTCGTAGAATGCCCTTCTTTGTATGCTGGAAAACCAGTTATCAGACCATAACATGAGAAAAAAAATCCTTGATTTGTACAGATACAATTCTTTCCAATAATTTAATACACATGCAGCAAGCTTACAGAATGACTCCTTTCTACCTCTTCCCTTTCTACCTCTTCCCTTTCTACCTCTTCCCTTTCTGTCTCTTCCCTTTCTGTCTCTTCCCTTTCTGTCTCTTCCCTTTCTGTCTCTTCC
>NC_060197.1:46980778-46983278 GCF_021184085.1 Oncorhynchus gorbuscha
CACCCGTCAATCAATCCCAGGAGAATGCCCTGTCACTCTGAGACGTACCAAATAACACACAGGGGAGAGGGAGGTGGATAAACTGTTCTTCCTTAGCTACGAAATAGGACTGTGTGATATTCTCTGTGTTACACACACACACACACACACACACACACACACACACACACACACACACACACACACACACACACACACACACACACACACACACACACACACACACACACACACACACACACACACACACACTACACTTACCCACACCCACACACACACTACACACACTACACACACACACACACACACACACACACACACACACACACACACACACACACACACACACACACACACACACACACACACACACACACACACACACACACACACACACACACACACACACACACACACACTCTAATAATTTCCACATGTCCTGCTCAGTGCTCCTGGTTCCTCAGGCCCCTTTATCCTTAATTCTCTCCCTCTCTCTGTCCCCCTCCCTCTCTGTCCCCTCCCTCTCTGTCCCCTCCCTCCCTCGCTCTGTCCCCCCTTCTCTCTCTCCTTCTATTTGAGTCTTTTTAGACATCTCCCTTGACTCTCTTTCTCAATCCTTTCCCTCCCCTTTTCTCTCTCTCTCTCTCTCTGTAACCCTGTTAAACTCACAGTTAATTCAATCACACTGTATATATATTGCTGGCAGTGTAGATTTAGAACAGGACAGAATGGTGAGTGCAATAAGATGAGATAAATGATGTTGCCCTCTGCTGGCAATGAGGTGAATTACGCTGTGGAGGTTCCACAGAGGAGGAAGGGGAGGAACATCATCCTAATTTCATTAAAAATAAAAATTGCAAACTATTTAAAAAGTTATCCTTAATAGATAAATCTATACTAAATATAATCACATATCAACCAAATAATTGACTAAAACTCACTGCTTCCGTCTGAATGTCTACAGTAGCCTCAACAGCTGTCAGGCATCACAATGGTATAGCTGGAGGACAACTAGCTTCTATCCTCCTCTGGGTACATTGACTTCAATACAAAACCTAGGAGGCTCATGGTTCTCAACCCCTCCCATAGACTTACACAGCAATTATAACAACTTCCGGAGGATGTCCTTTAACCTATCAGAGCTCTTGCAGCATGAACTGACATGTTGTCCACCCAATGAAAGGATACGATAATTAATTCAGTACTGACAACATAAGCATCAGCTAAAGCTGCAGCCTGTAAATAAGCATTTCACTGTAAGGTGAAACTACACCTGTTGTACTCGGCACGTGACAAATACACTTTGATTTGATTTTAAATGTGGTGAGTAGTTGACTTATAGTGAGATACAGACAATAGTTTAGCAATTTTCAACAAATTAATTTCTTCAAAAATGAAGGTGAAGCAAGAGAGAGAGAGAGAGAGATTGGTATTTTTTTTTTACTTTCAGTTTCACTTACTTAGCTAGCTAGTTTAGCCTACTGAAACACCCTGCTCAAACATAGGGATGCTATGTTAGCTAGCTGGCTATAACAGAGGGATGCTATGTTAGCTAGCTGGCTATAACAGAGGGATGCTATGTTAGCTAGCTGGCTATAACGGATGGATGCTATGTTAGCTAGCTGGCTATAACAGAGGGATGCTATGTTAGCTAGCTGGCTATAACAGAAGGATGCTATGTTAGCTAGCTGGCTATAGCAGGGGGATGCTATGTTAGCTAGCTGGCTATAACAGAGGGATGCTATGTTAGTTAGCTGGCTATAACAGAGGGATGCTATGTTAGCTAGCTGGCTATAACCGAGGGATGCTATGTTAGCTAGCTGGCTATAGCAGGGGTATGCTATGTTAGCTAGCTGGCTATAACAGAGGGATGCTATGTTAGTTAGCTGGCTATAACAGAGGGATGCTATGTTAGCTAGCTGGCTTAGCAGGGGGATGCTATGTTAGCTAACTGGCTATAACAGAGGGATGCTATGTTAGCTAGCTGGCTATAACAGAGGGATGCTATGTTAGCTAGCTGGCTATAACAGAGGGATGCTATGTTAGCTATCTCGCTTTAGTTTTACTCATTTGTTGCCAC
Organism: Oncorhynchus gorbuscha; assembly: GCF_021184085.1. Classification (NCBI taxonomy): domain Eukaryota; kingdom Metazoa; phylum Chordata; class Actinopteri; order Salmoniformes; family Salmonidae; genus Oncorhynchus; species Oncorhynchus gorbuscha. The sequence goes on from NC_060197.1 coordinate 46,982,859, forward strand.
CGGGGACTGCTGGTGTAATTGCTAAACTGCTTACTGACTGTACAGTGTGTGTGTGTGTGTGTGTGTGTGTGTGTGTGTGTGTGTGTGTGTGTGTGTGTGTGTGTGTGTGTGTGTGTGTGTGTGTGTGTGTGTGTGTGTTACCTTTCTTCTCTTTCGGTGTATATCTCCTATAGAGTTAGCTAGTGAGTTGGGTCCCAGTAGGGTCGAGGTGCTCTGAGGCCAGTCCACGCTGACCAACGTGTGCTCTCCCATTAGAACCTTCCGGACGTTCTCTGCACCGGTGACCCGGATCAGGGGGCGTCCCAGCAGGTGGGTCTTGAAGACGTTGCCGTACTTCTGCCTCCGTGATGCGTGGAACGCCGACCCCTGAAAGGGGGAGAGAGTGTGTCTGTTAGGAAACATTGATCTTAGTTTTTCTTC
>NC_060197.1:46988278-46993278 GCF_021184085.1 Oncorhynchus gorbuscha
GCCAAATCTTTTCAGTCTCCTGAGGGGGAATAGGTTTTGTTGTGCCCTCTTCACGACTGTCTTGGTGTGCTTAGTGCCATGATAGTTTGTTGGTGATGTGGACGGCGAGGAACTTGAAACTACAGCTCCGTCGATGTGAATGGGGGTGTGTTCGGCCCTCCTTTTCCTGGTTGCTGTCCTGGCACCGCACTGCAAGGTCTCTGTTCTCTCCCTACAGGCTGTCTCATTGTTGTCAAGGATCAGGCCTACCACTGTTATGTCGTCTGCAAACTTAATGATGGTGTTGGAGTCTTGCCTGGCCATGCAGTCCTAGGTGAACAGGGAGTACAGGAGGGGACTGAGCACGCACACCTGGGGGGCTCCAGTGTTGAGAACCAACGTGGCAGATGGTTGCTACCTTCCCTCACCACCTGGGGGAGGCCCGTCAGGAAGTCCAGGATCCAGTTGCAGAGGGAGGTGTTTAGTCCCAGGGTTCTTAGCTTAGTGATGAGCTTTGAGGGCATTATGGTGTTGAACGCTGAGCTGTAGTCAATGAATAGCATTCTCACATAGGTGTTCCTTTTGTCCATGTGGGAAAGGAAGTGTGGAGTGCGATTGAGATTGCGTCATCTTGGGTGGTATGCAAATTGGAGCACACATCCTGGTAATCCATCTGGCCCAGCAGCCTTCAATGTGAATGCTGACCTGTTTAAAGGTCTTACTCACGTCGGCCACGGAGAGGGTGATCACACAGTCATCTTGAACAGCTGATGCTCTGATGCTTGCCTCAGTGTTGCTTGCCTCGAAGCGAGCATAGAAGTTATTTAGCTTGTCTGGTAGACTCGTGTCACTGGGCAGCTCACAGCTGTGCTTCCCTTTGTAGTCTGTAATAGTTGGCAAGCCTCTGCCACATAAGACGAGCGTTGGAGCCGGTGTAGTACGATTCAATCTTAGCCCTGTATTGACGCTTTGCCTGTTTGATAGTTCGTCACAGGGCACAGCACGATTTCTTGTAAGCTTCCGGGTTATAGACACGCACCTTGAAAGCCTTTAGCTCAGTGCAAATGTTGCCTGTAATCCATGGCTTCTGGTTGGGGTATGTACGTACGGTCACTGTGGGGACAACGTCATCGAATCACATCTTGAAAAAGCGAGTGGCTGATGTGGTGGACTCCTCAATGACATCGGAAGAATACCGGAACATATTCCAGTCTGGCTACTAGCAGTAATAGTATAGATATTAGAGGTATAAATACTACTAGTAGTAATTGTAGTATAGATATTACAGGTATAAATACTACTAGTGGTAATGGTAGTAGAGATATTAGAGGTATAAATACTACTAGTGGTAATGGTAGTAGAGATATTAGAGGTATAAATACTACTAGTGGTAATGGTGGTAGAGATATTAGAGGTATAAATACTACTAGTAGTAATGATACTAGTGGTAATGGTGGTAGTAGAGATATTAGAGGTAGTAATGATATTAGTGGTACTGGTAGAGATATTAGAGGTATAAATACTACTAGTGGTAATGGTGGTAGTAGAGATATTAGAGGTAGTAATACTACTAGTGGTAATGGTAGTAGAGATATTAGAGGTATAAATACTACTAGTGGTAATGGTAGTAGTGGTAATGGTGGTAGAGATATTAGAGGTATAAATGATACTAGTGGTAATGGTAGAGATATTAGAGGTATAAATGATACTAGTGGTAATGGTAGTAGAGATATTAGAGGTAGTAATACTACTAGTGGTAATGGTAGTAGAGATATAAGAGGTATAAATGTTACTAGTGGTAATGGTAGAGATATTAGAGGTATAAAAACTACTAGTGGTAATGGTGGTAGAGATATTAGAGGTATAAATGTTACTAGTGGTAATGGTAGTAGAGATATTAGAGGTATAAATACTACTAGTGGTAATGGTAGTAGTGGTAATGGTGGTAGAGATATTAGAGGTATATATACTACTAGTGGTAATGGTGGTAGAGATATTAGAGGTAGACATACTACTAGTGGTAATGGTAGTAGTGGTAATGGTGGTAGAGATATTAGAGGTATAAATGTTACTAGTGGTAATGGTAGTAGAGATATTAGAGGTAGTAATACTACTAGTGGTAATGGTGGTAGAGATATTAGAGGTATAAATGATACTAGTGGTAATGGTAGTAGAGATATTAGTGGTATAAATACTACTAGTGGTAATGGTAGAGATATTAGAGGTATAAATGATACTAGTGGTAATGGTAGTAGAGATATTAGAGGTATAAATGATACTAGTGGTAATGGTAGAGATATTAGAGGTATAAATGATACTAGTGGTAATGGTAGTAGAGATATTAGAGGTAGACATACTACTAGTGGTAATGGTAGTAGAGATATTAGAGGTATAAATGATACTAGTGGTAATGGTAGTAGAGATATTAGTGGTATAAATGTTACTAGTGGTAATGGTAGTAGAGATATTAGAGGTAGTAATACTACTAGTGGTAATGGTAGTAGAGATATTAGAGGTAGTAATACTACTAGTGGTAATGGTGGTAGAGATATTAGAGGTATAAATGATACTAGTGGTAATGGTAGAGATATTAGAGGTATAAATGATACTAGTGGTAATGGTAGTAGAGATATTAGAGGTATAAATGATACTAGTGGTAATGGTAGAGATATTAGAGGTAGTAATGCTACTAGTGGTAATGGTAGTAGAGATATTAGAGGTAGTAATACTACTAGTGGTAATGGTAGTAGAGATATTAGAGGTATAAATGATACTAGTGGTAATGGTAGTAGAGATATTAGAGGTAGTAATACTACTAGTGGTAATGGTAGTAGAGATATTAGAGGTATAAATGATACTAGTGGTAATGGTAGTAGAGATATTAGAGGTAGTAATACTACTAGTGGTAATGGTAGTAGAGATATTAGAGGTATAAATGATACTAGTGGTAATGGTAGTAGAGATATTAGAGGTAGTAATACTACTAGTGGTAATGGTAGTAGAGATATTAGAGGTATAAATGATACTAGTGGTAATGGTGGTAGAGATATTAGAGGTATAAATGTTACTAGTGGTAATGGTAGTAGAGATATTAGAGGTATAAATACTACTAGTGGTAATGGTAGTAGAAATATTAGTGGTATAAATACTATTAGTGGTAATGGTAGTAGAGATATTAGAGGTAGACATGCTACTAGTGGTAATGGTAGAGATATTAGAGGTATAAATGATACTAGTGGTAATGGTAGTAGAGATATTAGAGGTATAAATGTTACTAGTGGTAATGGTAGTAGAGATATTAGAGGTATAAATGATACTAGTGGTATTGGTAGTAGAGATATTAGAGGTAGTAATACTACTAGTGGTAATGGTAGTAGAGATATTAGAGGTATAAATGATACTAGTGGTAATGGTGGTAGAGATATTAGTGGCATAAATACTACTAGTGGTAATGGTAGTAGAGATATTAGAGGTATAAATGTTACTAGTGGTAATGGTAGTAGAGATATTAGAGGTATAAATGATACTAGTGGTAATGGTAGAGATATTAGAGGTATAAATGATACTAGTGGTAATGGTAGTAGAGTGTAGCTCAGTTGGTAGAGCATGGCGCTTGTAACGCCAGGGTAGTGGGTTCGATCCCCGGGACCACCCATACTTAGAATGTATGCATGCATGACTGTAAGTCGCTTTGGATAAAAGAGTCTGCTAAATGGCATATATTATTATTATTATTATTAGAGGTAGACATACTACTAGTGGTAATGGTAGTAGAGATATTAGAGGTATAAATGATACTAGTGGTAATGGTGGTAGAGATATTAGAGGTATAAATGTTACTAGTGGTAATGGTAGTAGAGATATTAGAGGTATAAATGATACTAGTGGTAATGGTAGTAGAGATATTAGAGGTAGTAATACTACTAGTGGTAATGGTAGTAGAGATATTAGAGGTATAAATGATACTAGTGGTAATGGTGGTAGAGATATTAGTGGTATAAATACTACTAGTGGTAATGGTAGTAGAGATATTAGAGGTATAAATGATACTAGTGGTAATGGTAGTAGAGATATTAGAGGTATAAATACTACTAGTGGTAATGGTAGTAGAGATATACTAGTGGTAATGGTAGTAAGATATTAGAGGTATAAATGATACTAGTGGTAATAGAGATATTAGAGGTAGTAATGCTACTAGTGGTAATGGTAGTAGAGATATTAGAGGTATAAATGATACTAGTGGTAATGGTAGTAGAGATATTAGAGGTATAAATGATACTAGTGGTAATGGTAGTAGAGATATTAGAGGTATAAATGATACTAGTGGTAATGGTAGTAGAGATATTAGAGGTATAAATGATACTAGTGGTAATGGTAGTAGAGATATTAGAGGTATAAATGATACTAGTGGTAATGGTAGATATTAGATAAATACTATAGTTAATGGTAGTAGAGATATAAATACTACTAGTGGTAATGGTAGTAGAGATATTAGAGGTATAAATACTACTAGTGGTAATGGTGGTAGAGATATTAGAGGTATAAATGATACTAGTGGTAATGGTAGTAGAGATATTAGAGGTATAAATACTACTAGTGGTAATGGTAGTAGAGATATTAGAGGTATAAATGATACTAGTGGTAATGGTAGTAGAGATATTAGAGGTATAAATACTACTAGTGGTAATGGTAGAGATATTAGAGTATAAATATTAGTGGTAAGGTAGTAAATAGAGGATACTAGTGGTAATGGTAGAGATATTAGAGATATTAGAGATATTAGAGGTATAAATACTACTAGTGGTAATGGTAGTAGAGATATTAGAGGTATAAATGATACTACTAGTGGTAATGGTGGTAGAGAGACATACTACTAGTGGTAATGAGTGGTAGAGATATTAGAGGTAAACATACTACTAGTGGTAATGGTAGTAGAGATATTAGAGGTATAAATGATACTAGTGGTAATGGTAGAGATATTAGAGGTATAAATCCTACTAGTGGTAATGGTAGTAGAGATA
>NC_060197.1:46998278-47005778 GCF_021184085.1 Oncorhynchus gorbuscha
AGGGAGGAGGAGGGGGAGGAAGGGGATGAGAGGAAGGAGAAGAGGTGGGAGTAGGGAGGGAGGGAGGGAGGGAGGGAGGGAGGGAGGGAGGGAGGGAGGGAGGGAGGGAGGGAGGGAGGGAGGGAGGGAGGGAGGGAGGGAGGGAGGGAGGGAGGGAGGGAGGGAGGGAGGGAGGGAGGGGAGGGAGGGAGGAGGGAGGAGGGGAGGAGGGGAGGAGGGGAGGAGGGGAGGAGGGGAGGAGGGGGAGGGAGGATACAAGGAGGAGGGTGCCCTGCCTTGCATGTTAACATCACATACTGGGTCTCTCTCTCTCTCTCTCTCTCTCTCTCTCGCTCTCTCTCACTCTCTCTCTCTCTCTTAATGTTTCTGAGTCTCTCTCTCTCTCTGTGTTTCCAAGTCTCTCTCCCTCTCTCTCTCACTCTCACACACAGTGCTTCTGAGTCTCTCTCTCTCTCTCTCTCTCTCTCTCTCTCTCTCTCTCTCTCTCTCTCTCTCTCTCTCTCTCTCTCTCTCTCTCTCACACACACACAGAGAGAGTGTTGCATGGTTGTGATGCGGCTGGGTTACTTTCCTCTGCCTAAGCTTAACATAAAACAGCAAACACAGAGACCCCCAACTCCACTATCATCATCAGAGACAGAGAAAACAAAAAGGTAATTACTTGACACATTGGAAAGAATTAACAAAAAACAGAGCAAACTGGAATGCTACTATTTGGCCTTAAACAGAGAGTACACAGTGGCAGAATACCTGACCACTGTGACTGACCCAAGGAAAGCTTTGACTATGTACCCCCCCCTTAAAAGATTTAGATGCACTATTGTAAAGTGGCTGTTCCACTGGATGTCATAAGGTGAATGCACCAATTTGTAAGTCGCTCTGGATAAGAGCGTCTGCTAAATGACTTAAATGTCAAATGTAAATGTAATGTACAGACTCAGTGAGCATAGCCTTGCTATTGAGAAAGGCCGCCGTAGGCAGACATGGCTCTCAAGAGAAGACAGGCTATGTGCTCACTGCCCACAAAATGAGGTGGAAACTGAGCTGCACTTCATAACCTCCTGTCCAATGTATGACCATATTAGAGACACATATTTCCCTCAGATTACACAGATCCACAAAGAATTAGAAAACAAACCCGATTTTGATAAACTCCCATATCTACTGGGTGAAATTACACAGTGTGCCATCACAGCAGCCAGATTTGTGACCTGTTGCCACAAGAAAAGGACTACCAGTGAAGAACAAACACCATTGTAAATACAACCCATATTTATGCTTATTTATTTTCCCTTGTGTACTTTACCCATTTATACATCGTTACAACACTGTATAGAGATATAATGTGTAAAAGCTTTCGTCCCTCTCCTCGCCCCGGGATCGAACCAGGGACCATCTGCACACACAGAAAACTGACACCCACGAAGCATCGTTACCCATCGCTCCACAAAAGCCGCGGCCCTTGCAAAGCAAAGGGAACCACTACTTCAAGGTCTCAGAGCGAGTGACGTCACCGATTGAAATGCTATTAGCGCGCACCACCGCTAACTAGTTAGCTATTTCACATCGGTTACAACACTTGAAATGTCTTAATTATTTTGGAACTTGTGTGGGTGTTACTGTTCATTCTGTTCATTTAGGAGTAAACGAGGGAGGAAGGGTGGAGGGAGGGAGGGAGTAAACGAGGGAGGGAGGGTGGAGGGAGGGAGTGAACGAGGGAGGGAGTAAATGAGGGAGGGAGTAAATGAGGGAGGGAGGGAGGGAGTAAATGAGGGAGGGAGTAAATGAGGGAGGGAGTAAATGAGGGAGAGAGTAAACGAGGGAGGGAGTAAATGAGGGAGGGAGGGTGGAGGGAGGGAGGGAGTAAACGAGGGAGGGAGTAAACGAGGTAGGGAGTAAATTAGGGAGGGAGGGAGTAAACGAGGGAGGGAGTAAATGAGGGAGGGAGGGAGTAAACGAGGGAGGAAGGGTGGAGGGAGGGAGGGAGTAAACGAGGGAGGGAGGGTGGAGGGAGGGAGTGAAAGAGGGAGGGAGTAAATGAGGGAGGCAGTAAATGAGGGAGAGAGTAAACGAGGGAGGGAGTAAACGAGGTAGGGAGGGAGTAAACAAGGGAGGGAGTAAATGAGGGAGGGAGGAAGTAAACGAGGGAGGGAGTAATCGAGGGAGGGGTTAAATGAGGGAGGGAGTAAATGAGGTAGGGAGTAAATGAGGGAGGGAGGGAATAAACAGGGGAGGGAGGGTGGAGGGAGGGAGTAAACGAGGGAGGGAGGGTGGAGGGAGGGAGTAAACGGGGGAGGGAGTAAATGAGGGAGGGAGGGGTAAACGAGAGAAGGAGGGTGGATGGAGGGAGGGAGTAAATGAGGGAGGGAGGGAGTAAACGAGGAGGGAGGGTGGAGGGAGGAAGGGGGGAGGGAGTAAACGAGGGAGGGAGGGTGGAGGGAGGGAGGGAGTGAACGAGGGAGGAAGGATGGAGGGAGGGAGGGAGGGAGTGAACGAGGGAGGGAGTAAAAAAGGGAGGGAGTAAATGAGGGAGGGAGTAAATGAGGGAGGGAGGGAGTAAACGGGGAGGGAGGGTGGAGGGAGGGAGTAAACGAGGGAGGGAGGGTGGAGGGAGGAGTAAACGGGGGAGGGAGTAAATGAGGGAGGGAGGGAGGGAGGGAGGGAGGGAGGGAGGGAGGGAGGGAGGGAGGGAGGGAGGGGGAGGGAGGGAGGGAGGGAGGGAGGGAGGAGGGAGGGAGGGAGTAAACGAGAGAGGGAGGGTGGATGGAGGGAGGGAGTAAATGAGGGAGGGAGGGAGTAAACGAGAGAGGGAGGGTGGAGGGAGGGAGGGAGGAAGTAAACGAGGGAGGGAGGGTGGAGGGAGGGAGGGAGTAAACGAGAGAGGGAGGGGGAGGGAGGGAGGGGGTAAAAGGTATGGAGGGTGGAGGGAGGAAGGGAGGGAGTAAATGAGGGAGGGAGGGTGGAGGGAGGGAGGGAGTAAATGAGGTAGGGAGTAAATGAGGGAGGGCAGTGGAGGGAGGGAGGAAAGAGGGAGAGAGTAAATTAGGGAGGGAGGGAGTAAACGAGAGAGGGAGTAAATGAGGGAGGGAGGGAGTAAACGAGGGAGAGAGGGAGTAAACGAGGGAGAGAGTAAATTAGGGAGGGAGGGAGTAAACGAGAGAGGGAGTAAATGAGGGAGGGAGGGAGTAAACGAGGGAGGAAGGGTGGAGGGAGGGAGGGAGGGAGGGAGTAAATGAGGGAGGGAGTAAATGAGGGAGGGAGGAGGGAGTAAATGAGGGAGGGAGTAAATGAGGGGGAGAGAGTAAACGAGGGAGGGAGTAAACGAGGGAGGGAGGGTGGAGGGAGGGAGGGAGTAATCGAGAGAGGGAGGGTGGAGGGAGGGAGGGAGTAAATGAGGTAGGGAGTAAACGAGGGAGGGAGGGTGGGGGAGGGAGGAACGAGGTAGGAAGGGTGGAGGGAGGGAGGGAGGGAGTAAACGAGAGAGGGAGGGTGGAGGGAGGGAGGGAGTAAATGAGGTAGGGAGTAAATGAGGGAGGGAGGGTGGAGGGAGGGAGGGAGGGAGGAACGAGGGAGGGAGAGAGTGAGGGAGTGAGGGAGTAAACGAGGGAGGGAGGGTGGAGGAGGGAGGGAGGGAGTAAACGAGGAGGGAGGGTGGAGGAGGGAGGGAGGGAGGGAGTAAACGAGAGAGGGAGGGGGAGGGAGGGAGGGGTAAACGAGGTATGGAGGGTGGAGGGAGGAAGGGAGGGAGTAAACGAGAGAGGGAGGGTGGAGGGAGGGAGGGAGTGAACGAGGGAGGAAGGATGGAGGGAGGGAGGGAGTGAACGAGGGAGGGAGTAAAAAAGGGAGGGAGTAAATGAGGGAGGGAGTAAATGAGGGAGGGAGGGAGGGAGTAAACGGGGGAGGGAGGGTGGAGGGAGGGAGTAAACGAGGGAGGGTGGAGGGAGGGAGTAAACGGGGGAGGGAGTAAATGAGGGAGGGAGGGAGGGAGGAGGGAGTAAACGAGAGAGGGAGGGTGGATGGAGGGAGGGAGTAAATGAGGGAGGGAGGGAGTAAACGAGAGAGGGAGGGTGGAGGGAGGAAGGGAGGAAGTAAACGAGGGAGGGAGGGTGGAGGGAGGGAGGGAGTAAACGAGAGAGGGAGGGGGAGGGAGGGAGGGGGTAAACGAGGTATGGAGGGTGGAGGGAGGAAGGGAGGGAGTAAACGAGAGAGGGAGGGTGGAGGGAGGGAGGGAGTAAATGAGGTAGGGAGTAAATGAGGGAGGGCGGGTGGAGGGAGGGAGTGAAAGAGGGAGGGAGTAAATGAGGGAGGGGGTAAACGAGGGAGAGAGGGAGTAAACGAGGGAGAGAGTAAATTAGGGAGGGAGGGAGTAAACGAGGGAGGGAGTAAATGAGGGAGGGAGGGAGTAAACAAGGGAGGAAGGGTGGAGAGAGGGAGTGAACGAGGGAGGGAGTAAATGAGGGAGGGAGTAAATGAGGGAGGGAGGGAGGGAGTAAATGAGGGAGGGAGTAAATGAGGGAGTGAGTAAACGAGGGAGGGAGTAAACGAGGGAGGGAGGGTGGAGGGAGGGAGGGAGTAATCGAGAGAGGGAGGGTGGAGGGAGGGAGGGAGGGAGTAAATGAGGTAGGGAGTAAACGAGGGAGGAGGGTGGGGGGAGGGAGTGAACGAGGGAGGGAGGGAGTAAATGAGGGAGGCTCAGTCAATCTGAGCTGTTATTATGTTGCCCAGAAAAGTCAGAACAAAACATACATGAAGACAATGAAGACAGACAGACAGACAGACAGACAGACAGACAGACAGACAGACAGACAGACAGACAGACAGACAGACAGACAGACAGACAGACAGACAGACAGACAGACAGACAGACAGACAGACAGACAGACAGGGATAGTAAGAACACAGAGATGACGGTAATAATATGCAAGTGGACTGATGACATCATTCGGAACACACACACCGCACGCCTGTGGTGAAGGACAGAGAGAGAGAATGAAGGACACCACACCGCAGGCCGTGAGAGAGAGAGAGAGAGAGAGAGAGAGAGAGAGAGAGAGAGAGAGAGAGAGAGAGAGAGAGAGAGAGAGAGAGAGAGAGAGAGAGAGAATGAAGGACACCACACCGCATGCCTGTGGTGAAGGACAGCAAGAAAGAGAGAGAGAGAGAGACAGTGAGAGAGAGAGAGAGAGAGAGAGACAGAGAGAGAGAGAGAGACAGAGAGAGAGAGAGAGAGAGAGAGAGAGACAGAGAGAGAGAGAGAGAGAGAGAGAGAGAGAGAGAGAGAGAGAGAGAGAGAGACAGAGAGAGAGAGAGAGAGAGAGAGAGAGAGAGAGAGAGAGAGGGGGAGAGAGAGAGAGAGAGAGAGAGAGAGAGAGAGAGAGAGAGAGAGAGAGAGAGACAGAGAGAGAGAGACAGAGAGAGAGACAGAGAGAGACAGAGAGAGAGAGAGAGAGAGAGAGAGAGAGAGAGAGAGAGAGAGAGAGAGAGAGAGAGAGAGAGAGAGAGAGAGAGAGAGAGACAGGGATTGGGAGAGAGAGAGAGAGAGAGAGAGAGAGAGAGAGAGAGAGAGAGAGAGAGAGAGAGAGAGAGAGAGAGAGAGAGAGAGAGAGAGACAGAGAGAGAGAGAGACAGAGAGAGAGAGAGAGAGAGAGAGACAGAGAGAGAGAGAGAGAGAAGAGAGAGAGAGAGAGGGAGAGAGGGAGAGAGAGAGAGAGAGAGACAGAGAGAGAGAGAGAGAGAGAGAGAGAGAGAGAGAGAGAGAGAGAGAGAGAGAGAGAGAGAGAGAGAGAGAGAGAGAGATTTCATGTCATGAATGATTTTTCTCTTCCTCTTCTTAAACTTGGCCATGGCTCGAAATGCGCATTCCGGGAACGCGTCGCGCGGTGTATAAATGAAAGCCACGCAGGGAGCGGAGCACAGAGAGTTCAAGTCCCACACGCGGGCTACATGCCGCATTGCTCTTCTCCCTCACCTCCCCCTCTCTCTCTTCTCTCTCTCCCTCTCTCTCTCCCTCCCTCTCTTTCCCCTGCGACACATCAGTGCGCTGACAAGTGCTACTTAGTGGCAGGGATAATGTGCAGCTTCGCGGAGTAGTTCTATAATTCTATCACTTTATAAAACGTGGACGCAGCCAAAAATCACTCGCTCACAACGTTTTACGGGGTCCATGGAAGTTGAATGAAAAGCCAAGTTATTTATGCTTATGTTGTTATGATATCTAACCTACACTAGAGTGGCCAACATACATACATAAACTAGTAAAACTAGTTCACTAGTAAAAAAAAAGTTTCAGTAACTTGACACTTCTAAATTGTGACTTTTTTTTTATAACACGTGCGTGCTGGAGCGTTTCGGGACAGCCAGGAGAGGAGGGGTTACAGCTCGGGTCAGTTCAGCGGCTGGGGGGGGGGTACACGGGGAGAAGATGATGGAACCGGGCTAAGGAGACTCATAGAGACTCATAGACGGTGGAGAAGAGGCAAGAACCTCGCTTTCTGCGCTTGGGAGAATCAGAGACAGGGAGTGAAGAGGAGGGAACCGAGCTTGGGAGACAGAGAAACTTAACTTAACCTAACTGTTATCCACTAACCGTGAACTCAATCTTATATAATGACAAATACTTGTAAAAATGCAATTTAGTTTTTACGCACATGGGCATAAAGTGACAGCCAACGTGAGTGAATTGAATTGGACGTGCAACAGATATTGTCATCCAACATTTCGCCAACAGTAGATGGAAAGAGCAGACAGAGAGAGACAGACAGACAGACAGAGAGACAGAGAGAGAGAGAGAGAGAGAGAGAGAGAGAGAGAGAGAGAGAGAGAGAGAGAGAGAGAGAGAGAGAGAGAGAGAGAGAGAGAGAGAGAGACTTTGGGGTATAAAGACAGAGACCCACACACACAGAGAGACATGGCTAGAAAATCCCACCGGAAGAGAGAAACAGTGTGTAAAAGAGAACCACAGACAGAGAGGGGGGGGGGATTCTGATGGTCTTACCTGGACGAGCCAGTGGCAGACAGACAGAGAGAGAGAGGGGGATTCTGATGGTCTTACCTGGACGAGCCAGTGGCAGACAGACAGAGAGAGAGGGGGATTCTGATGGTCTTACCTGGACGAGCCAGTGGCAGACAGACAGAGAGAGAGAGGGGGGGATTCTGATGGTCTTACCTGGACAAGCCAGTGGCAGACAGACAGAGAGAGGGGGGGGGTGATTCAGATAGTCTTACCTGGACGAGCCAGTGGCAGACAGACAGAGAGAGAGGGGGGATTCAGATGGTCTTACCTGGACGAGCCAGTGGCAGACAGACAGAGAGAGAGGGGGATTCAGATGGTCTTACCTGGACGAGCCAGTGGCAGACAGAGAGAGAGAGAGGGGGATTCAGATGGTCTTACCTGGACGAGCCAGTGGCAGACAGAGAGAGAGAGAGGGGGGGGATTCAGATGGTCTTACCTGGACGAGCCAGTGGCAGACAGAGAGAGAGGGGGGGATTCAGATGGTCTTA
>NC_060197.1:47010778-47015778 GCF_021184085.1 Oncorhynchus gorbuscha
GACCAGGTGAATCATTAGGAACACCTGTTCTCTCCATGGCAGACCGACCAGGTGAATCATTAGGAACACCTGTTCTCTCCATGACAGACCGACCAGGTGAATCATTAGGAACACCTGTTCTCTCCATGACAGACCGACCAGGTGAATCATTAGGAACACCTGTTCTCTCCATGGCAGACCGACCAGGTGAATCATTAGGAACACCTGTTCTCTCCATGGCAGACCGACCAGGTGAATCATTAGGAACACCTGTTCTCTCCATGGCAGACTGACCAGGTGAATCATTAGGAACACCTGTTCTCTCCATGACAGACCGACCAGGTGAATCATTAGGAACACCTGTTCTCTCCATGACAGACCGACCAGGTGAATCATTAGGAACACCTGTTCTCTCCATGGCAGACCGACCAGGTAAATCCAGTTGAGAGCCATCATCCCTCACTGACATCACCTGTCTCAGCCTCCAGTATTTATGCTGCAGTAGTTTATGTGTCGGGGGGCTAGGGTCAGTTTGTTTATCTGGAGTACTTCTCCTGTCCTATTCGGTGTCCTGTGTAAATCTAAGTGTGCGTTCTCTAATTCTCTCCTTCTCTCTTTCTTTCTCTCTCTCGGAGGACCTGAGCCCTAGAACCATGCCCCAGGACTACCTGACATGATGACTCCTTGCTGTCCCCAGTCCACCTGGCCATGCTGCTGCTCCAGTTTCAACTGGCCTGGGCCCTAGGACCATGTCCCAGGACTACCTGACATGAGGACTCCTTGCTGTCCCCAGTCCACCTGGCCATGCTCCTGCTCCAGTTTCAACTGTTCTGCCTTACTATTATTCAACCATGCTGGTCATTTATGAACATTTGAACATCTTGGCCACGTTCTGTTATAATCTCCACCCGGCACAGCCGGAAGAGGACTGGCCACCCCACATATGCTCTCTCTAATTCTCTCTTTCTTTCTCTCTCTCGGAGGACCTGAGCCCTAGGACCGTGCCCCAGGACTACCTGACATGATGGCTCCTTGCTGTCCCCAGTCCACCTGACTGTGCTGCTGCTCCAGTTTCAACTGTTCTGCCTTATTATTATTTGACCATGCTGGTCATTTATGAACATTTGAACATCTTGGTCATGTTCTGTTATAATCTCTACCCGGCACAGCCAGAAGAGGACTGGCCACCCCACATAGCCCGGTTCCTCTCTAGGTTTCTTCCTAGGTTTTGGCCTTTCTAGGGAGTTTTTCCTAGCCACCGTGCTTTTACACCTGCATTGTTTGCTGTTTGGGGTTTTAGGCTGGGTTTCTGTACAGCACTTTGAGATATCAGCTGACGTACGAAGGGCTATATAAATAAATTTGATTTGATTTGATTTGATTTGTTAAATCCACTTCAATCAGTGTAGATGAAGAGGAGGAGACGGGTTTAAAGAAGGATTTTCAAGACTTGAGCCATATTGAGACATGGATTGTGTGTGTGTGTGTGTTTGTGTGTGTGTGTGTGCCATTCAGAGGGTGAATGGTCAAGAAAACATATTGAAGTGCCTCTTATCAGGGCATGGTAGTAGGTGCCAAGTGTCAAGAACTGCAACGCTGCTGGGTTTTTGACACTCAACAGTTTCCCGTGTTTATCAAGAATGGTCCACCACCCAAACGACATCCAGCCAACTTGACACAATTGTGGGAAGCATTGGAGTCAACATGGGCCAGTATCCCTGTGGAATGCTTTCGACACCTTGTAGAGTTCATGTCCCGACGAATTCAGACTGTTCTGAGGGCAAAAAGGGGTGCAACTCAACGTTAGGGAGGTGTCAAAAATCTACTCACTACCTTCACTATATCTACTCCTTCACTATATCTACTCAGTACCTTCACTATATCTACTCAGTATCTTCAATATATATACTCCTTCACTATATCTACTCCTGCACTATATCTACTCCTTTACTATATCTACTCCTTTACTATATCTACTCCTTCACTATATCTACTCCTTTACTATATCTACTCCTTCATTATATCTACTCCTTTACTATATCTACTCCTTCACTATATCTATTCCTTTACTATATCTACTCCTTCACCATATCTACTCCTTTACTATATCTACTCCTTCACTATATCTACTCCTTTACTATATCTACTCCTTCACTATATCTACTCCATCACTATATCTACTCCTTCACTATATCTACTCCTTTACTATATCTACTCCTTTACTACATCTACTCCTTTACTATATCTACTCCTTCACTATATCTACTCCTTCACTATATCTACTCCTTCACTATATCTACTCCGTTACTATATCTACTCAACACCTTCACTATATCTACTCCTTCACTATATCTACTCCTTTACTATATCTACTCCTTCACTATATCTACTCCTTTATTATATCTACTCCTTCACTATATCTACTCCTTTACTATATCTACTCCTTTACTATATCTACTCCTTCACTATATCAACTCCTTCACTATATCTACTCCTTTACTATATCTACTACTTTACTATATCTACTCCTTCACTATATCTACTCCTTCACTATATCTACTCCTTTACTATATCTACTCCTTCACTCTATCTACTCCTTCACTATACCTACTCCTTCACTATATCTAATCAACACCTTCACTATATCTACTCAACACCTTCACTATATCTACTCAACACCTTCACTATATCTACTCCTTCACTATATCTACTCCTTTACTATATCTACTCCTTCACTATATCTACTCCTTTACTATATCTACTCCTTCACTATACCTACTCCTTCACTATATCTAATCAACACCTTCACTATATCTACTCCTTCACTATATCTACTCCTTTACTATATCTACTCCTTTACTATATCTACTACTTTACTATATCTACTCCTTCACTATATATACTCCTTCACTATATCTACTCCTTTACTATATCTACTCCTTCACTCTATCTACTCCTTCACTATACCTACTCCTTCACTATATCTAATCAACACCTTCACTATATCTACTCAACACCTTCACTATATCTACTCCTTCACTATATCTACTCCTTTACTATATCTACTCCTTTACTATATCTACTCCTTCACTATATCTACTCCTTCACTATATCTACTCCTTTACTATACCTACTCCTTCACTATATCTAATCAACACCTTCACTATATCTACTCAACACCTTCACTATATCTACTCCTTTACTATATCTACTCCTTTACTATATCTACTCCTTCACTATATCTACTCCTTCACTATATCTACTCCTTTACTATATCTACTCCTTCACTATACCTACTCCTTCACTATATCTAATCAACACCTTCACTATATCTACTCCTTCACTATATCTACTCCTTCACTATATCTACTCCTTCACTATATCTACTCCTTTACTATATCTACTCCTTCACTATATCTACTCCTTTACTATATCTGCTCCTTCACTATATCTAATCAACACCTTCACTATATCTACACCTTCACTATATCTACTCCTTCACTATATCTACTCCTTCACTATATCTACTCCTTTACTATATCTACTCCTTCACTATATCTACTCCTTTACTATATATACTCACCACCTTCACTATATCTACTCCTTCACTATATCTACTCCTTCACTATATCTACTCCTTTACTATATATACTCACCACCTTCACTATATCTACACCTTCACTATATCTACTCAACACCTTCACTATATCTACTCACCACCTTCACTATATCTACTCAATAACTTCACTATACTACTCAGTAACTTCACTATATCTACTCAGTACCTTCACTATACTACTCAGTACCTTCACTATATCTACTCAGTAACTTCACTATATCCACTCCTTCACTATATCTACTCCTTCACTATATCTACTCCTTTACTATATCTACTCCTTCACCATATCTACTCCTTTACTATATCTACTCCTTCACTATATCTACTCCTTCACTATACTACTCAGTACCTTCACTATATCTACTCAGTACCTTCACTATATCTAATCCTTCACTATATCCACTCCTTCACTATATCTACTCCTTTACTATATCTACTCCTTCACTATATCTACTCCTTCACTATATCTTCTCCTTCACTATATCTACTCCGTTACTATATCTACTCCTTCACTATATCTACTCCTTCACTATATCTACTCCTTTACTATATCTACTCCTTCACTATATCTACTCCTTTACTATATCTACTCCTTCACTATATCTAATCAACACCTTCACTATATCTACTCCTTCACTATATCTACTCCTTCACTATATCTACTCCTTTACTATATCTACTCCTTCACTATATCTACTCCTTTACTATATCTATTCACCACCTTCACTATATCTACTCCTTCACTATATCTACTCCTTCACTATATCTACTCCTTCACTATATCTACTCCTTTACTATACCTACTCCTTCACTATATCTAATCAACACCTTCACTATATCTACTCAAAACCTTCACTATATCTACTCACCACCTTCACTATATCTACTCAATAACTTCACTATACTACTCAGTAACTTCACTATATCTACTCAGTACCTTCACTATACTACTCAGTACCTTCACTATATCCACTCCTTCACTATATCTACTCCTTCACTATATCTACTCCTTTACTATATCTACTCCTTCACTATATCTACTCCTTTACTATATCTACTCCTTCACTATATCTACTCCTTCACTATACTACTCAGTACCTTCACTATATCTACTCAGTACCTTCACTATATCCACTCCTTCACTATATCCACTCCTTCACTATATCTACTCCTTCACTATATCTACTCCTTTACTATATCTACTCCTTCACTATATCTACTCCTTTACTATATCTACTCCTTCACTATATCTACTCCTTCACTATACTACTCAGTACCTTCACTATATCTACTCAGTACCTTCACTATATCTACTCCTTTACTATATCTACTCCTTCACTGTATCTACTCCTTCACTATATCTACTCCTTCACTATATCTACTCCTTCACTATATCTACTCC